>NW_016167213.1:0-9505 GCF_001687245.7 Rhagoletis zephyria | reverse complement strand
AAAAATTAAATAAAATTAAAAAAATATTTTTCTTTTTAAAACAGTAAAACAAAAAAATTTATATATTTTTAAAGCATAAATTATAAAAATTTACTGAAAATTAATTATACAAAATTTAACGAACAGGTTTCTAAAAAATTTAGAAACGTTAAAAACACGTATCTTTTCATTCTAATAACATGTACTAACTAAATAACAATTAAAAGAAAATTGAATTAAAAGGGAATGAGGAATATATTTGGAAAAAAAATTCCTAAAAGTTAAATGAAAAAAATCATTAAAAATAACATAATTTAAAACCTAATGTAAAATTTAATTGAAAACAGAAAAAAACAAGTTCCTTAACATATCATGGAGTTAAAAAAATATATATATATTTTTCTTTTTACGTAAAATTTCAAAATTAAATTAAAAAGCAAAAAAAACATCTATTAAAAAAGAAGAAAAACCATAAGTTTCTAAAAATTTAATGAGATATAAAAAAATATTTTTTCTTTTAAAACCGATAAAATTTAAATTAAAAAATAAGACAATAAAATAAGTTCCTAAAAATGATTTCAAATTAAAAATATATATCTACACAAAAATTAAATTGAATAATAAATTAATTAAATAAACGAAAAAACTTAAAAAAATTAAAATAAATATTTTTTTGTGGTTTTGCGGATTTATCTACAATTTTCTCTTATATGTGCAGAGTAGGAATAATTTTTCAGAACTGTGAAAAATTCTTCTGAGTTTCACCACTAAGCTTTTTGATATTCCTTTCATTTGAAGAATTGTCTCTTTCTATGAAGCCATTTTTCTGTACTTTTTACGCAGTGGCTTTTATTTAGAGCAGCAGAAGTTATTTTAATAAAATGATTTCTCATACAAAAGTAAACCAATAAATGTGTACATAAATACTGATTTGTGAATCAAAGACGTTTGTTGCTACCGGTACAAATTTAACTTAATATGCTTTTTACATTACTGTCGCTGTCCCAACACATACTAAGTAAAATTGCAGAAATAAGCATAAAACGTTGCAATCAAAGAAGTAATTCAAATGGAACTTTGTACATTCACAAACAAAATAAGCAGTAAGCACAACACCAGAAGTTAATGGCCCTTAGCAATCAAAACTGTAATTATCTCACCTGGTTGCTACAAAACAATTCAAACCTTTATAGCCATTAACAAACAAAGTAGGAGTGTGAAAATTCTCTTTCAAATGGACTGTTACTAAATATATAGACTAAGTAAAAAAAGCAAAAAAAATAATAAAAATAAAACGAAATGGTGGAAGTGAAGGCGTAACAAGAACGAATAAAACTTAATTGCAATTATAAGGCAGTAATACCGCATACATTGTATGAAAGAGATAAGTTCTCGTGGAGGAAATATTTAAGCTTTCGTATTCGGACCCAAATGTTATTGAGTAAAGGTAGGAATTGTTGCATTGATTGTTTGCAGGGCTACCCAGTTGGAACTCTGTTAACAAAGATATCGTACCAATAGAGAATGAAGGGTAGACAGAGGTAAAAGTTGATTAATATACTCTTGCAATAAACGGAAAGAATAGAGCTGAAGTTAGAAAAATTGAAATTCCATTCATTTAACTAATTGGATTGGATAGACTAAAAACATAACAACTCCTGATGATGCAACTATAACTATAACTAACTATAACTATAAACTATATTTTTGTAAAAAGTTATAATGTACTAAGCAATCAGCAGTCAAATTATACTTATTTTTAAACAATTGAAAATTCGCTTGACCAAGAGACATAAAGTGTAAAATTAGGTTACTGTTATAAAAATATTAGAACGTATTCTTAAAAAAAATTGTGTGGAGATTAAAGCTACGAGCGAGTAGATTTTAAAGATGTGGGAAAATAAAAATATTGCAATTTCGGGCTTTATAAACAAGTTGCATATTTGTTTAACATACGGTTATTAAAAAAAAATATAATTTATACTTTTTAATAAAACTAAAAATTAAAAAGTGACGCCTCAGTCGTCAAAGGCTAAAACACACAAATATGGGAAATCATATGCTAATCAAGAAATAAGTTAATAGTAGAAACAAATATTCGGACCATAAATACTGGTTTACCAAATATATCGACTCGTGCAACACCTATCGGAAAACTTTTTAGTGAAGCTATTCCTTTTCATGTAGCTAATATACGTTCTAAATATAAACCAAATCTGACTATAAATACGGGGTTTTAAAATATCCCGACTCCAGCGCCACCTATCGGATTAACTCATCTTTCGTATTTCATTGCGATAGGGTTCTGAGCCAACTGTAAAGTTTCAAGTCTCTAGGTCATCGGGAAGTCGGTCAAAAATTGTATGCAAGATTTGCCCCTAACAAACAACCATACATACATACATACATACATGCAAGTTAAATACAAGCTTGTAGAAACTATTGTTTTTTTTACTCAGCCACTTATTTAGCCATATTTAGGTTTGGCTAGAACAATAAGCATTTACATGGACCATGGTGCGACGCGTCGCGAAAATTTCAAAAAGTTCCTGGTAAGAAAATGAATCAAACAAAACTTAGAAGTGCTACAGTAAGGCTTGGTGGCACTCCAAAAATAATTATTGCGTTAACCAATGTGCAAACGTTGTATAACTTTTCATTTTTTCCATAGAAAACTATGATTTTGATGTATCTACTTATGCACTCTTAGAATGCGAATGGATTTTATTTAAAATATTTTTATTTTATGGTAAAATATAGTCCGACACCTTTTACCATTTTTTGAGCTATTTATTATCATCCCTTTGAATGCTAATTATTCCTCACTTTTCCATTCGTGCAAATTTCCTAACGTGCCAAAGTGCGAATTGTTTAATTTTTTCGCTCTCACTTTAATTAATTAAGCAAGAGAGCAATGCTGCAAAAATAAATGTAAACGAATAAAATGACTTATATTAATGTGTTGGCGATGAGTCGAAATGTTGGCCGGAGCTAAGAATATGGTCAGCGTGGGGGGGGGGGGGGGNCTAAGTGGAGAAAATTAATATTCAAACATGTTTTTCTTCTCAAATGTTTTATCGTTTTATTAAAGTAAAATAGATTCGTGGATTTAGTGCTGATACACATCGTTTTTAAATCAAAACTTGGTAGGCAAAAAGGAATTTCGGTCGAATTTTTATACTAGGTATGCCATGCAACAGCCTTGTAAATGAAATGAGTGTGCGCGGGAGGTGTTTTCACGAACCAACAAAAATATCGCCAAAAAAGTAATATATAGACAAAAGTTCATTATATGCAAGCACAGGCAAATCAAATTTTAAAAAAAGTGTAAAAAAATTATAACCCTAATGTGCATGTTTGCATAAACGAATGTATGAACAATGCGAAAATAAGTAAGATTGCAGCTGAACGGTAAGTAATGTAACAAGAAATAAAAGAAACTATTACAATTTCAATAATGAAGTAGTAAAAAAAATGCAAAAAAATAAAATACATTCCTTTTTTACACCATTTGTTAAAACAGTATACACATGAGTAACGAATTGGAAAAACGTTTAAGGTGATAAACAAAAAAGTGTAAGAAAATACGAATGTCTAACATACGTACACATAAATTTATATAAGCACATACATACATCCATATATACAAAAAGGATATTTAACATATGAAATTCGCGCTTCAACGAATTTTATTTTAATTAAAAGTCAACATCGACCATTTCTACCTTACTAAATGTACATACGTACATATGTATATGTTGGCGGGTATAAAAACGAGGAAATAAACAATCATGCGTGTGTGCTAGGGTGGTCTTCAAGCAACTTGGCCTTCCCATTAAAATAACTGATTGCTATTGATCGGTCTTGTCAGTTTAGCCATGAAAGAAATCACACCGCGAAAACACAAAATATTTTATTTATCTCAAAAAACTGTCCACATTTTGTACTTAGTGTTATAGAATTTAGAAATAATTCTAAAAATTCTGCAATTATGTATCGAATAAACTTAAACAAATGACAGTCTTTGGAGCCTAATATTGCATGGCAAATCTATTTGTTGATGACTTATGAATTTATATGAATAGTTCACAATAATATGCCAAGTATCAGATTTCGATATCTTCAAAGCCACCCTAATGTGCATATGCTAATATGCATATATGTATTTAAGTCAGGTTGTATGAAGCGTGGATTTCGTTCGTATAAATATCTGATTTTAGTTTTCCATATTTTTTTTAGTTTTCTCCATATTATTTTAAAAATTACATTAAACTCTGCCGGCAATCAAGCATATGTGCGTTAGACTGGGTCGCAAAAAAAAAAAGTTTACAATCACCTCTCCTACTTTGAGAGTAGTTTGGTTTCATAGAAATGTTTACTCTTGGCGCGTTCTTAAAACAGCCAGAATTGAAATTTCTTCCTAACTTGTCTTTAATTAACACTCGATTTCAATTTTGTGAGAACGTAATTTTGAGTACTCTACATGTTTCTTTGAACACACCTCCCTTTATATAAAAATTTTAGTTAGCGACTTTTTGCTCTTTTAAACCGCGACAATAACCTAATAATGGACAGAAAAGTTACAGTGACTTCAAGTTCTATTTCTAAATTTTCATGTTGAGAGATAACTCATACGCCCTGGCATCCGAGTAACTAAAACAGAAAGGTATCGTCGCCTTTTGGCTCTGCGTTTTTAAATATGAGTATTAACATAATTCACTCAAATAAAATAACTAAAGACCATATCGATCGCAAGCCCGCTTCATTAAAGAGGCAACGAAAATCCGATACGGCTAAAACAATACGAAGTCTTTTAATTAACATCGAATCCTTATGGTTGGTTTATTGAGTTTTTCACGGCTCATCAAAAACCCGAAGCTTAATTAAACTATATCACGATTAGATCTGGATATCTCAATCCACGAAAAGCGCAGGCCGCAAATTGTACACCTCAAAATGATCATTTCACAGTTTGTACATAAATACATATCGTCGATGTTTTTGCAAAACTGCCCATCGACCAGTTGCAAAACCGCCTAAATCGCTGCTGTTTTTTCGCTCTCCTGTAAAATTTGAGTGCCGTAAAATAGGCGGTTTTGCAAAAACATCGACGATATATGTTCACACTCATTCACACCACATTGGCGGTGCTCGGAAAGTTAGGAGGTGCTAACATTTTATTTTTTTTTTTTTGTAGTAAATTTTTTTTTCGACGATCATATTTCTCGCCCAAAGCGATGATAGCAGTTTTTGTTTGATGCGCAAATAAATGCAAATAAATTCACAGATATCAGCAGTGCGTAACGACGGTTGCCTTTGGGCAAAAATGCCAGTGGCTATGAGCATATGCGGCAAAAAATCTCAAATGCAATACAAAAAAAAAAATAAAAACAGCAACCATGTGCATGAAAGCAAACACATTTGCATATGTATATATATGTGTGTATATGCCGGATTTTATAGACTGTATTAACACGGGATTCATTTTACCAATTAAACGCAAAACTTTGGCTTGTGGCTTTTTGTGTAGCTCCTTTTTCCTTCGATTTCGGTAGGTCCATTAATAAATATATATGTCCGTAGGTATATACTTCCCTTTTTCGCATGTTTTTTAATTGTGATCATTTTAATCACAAGTTTATGTTTCCATTTTAAAAATTTAATAGAAATAAATAACTAATAATTTTGTAGTAATTATATAAACAATTTTGGAGCACCTGCAACGTTTCCCGCCCGTTTTGCACTTCATTATTCACTTTAAACGTCTTCCTGCAAAACCGAGAGCAATTTTTTAATGTGAAATGCTTAAAACTTAAGAAGCTAGTCTGGAATTTTAATAAAAATAGCATTAAGAATATCACTATTCGGGAACACTAACTTTTCATATGTACGTACAATGTAGACAAAAGGGATTGGCTAGGTTTCCAAAATCTCTTGTATGAGCGCAATTCGTTTCGCAGCTTCTATGCTTGAAAGGTGTTGGCAGCGTTTTGCCTGCCCGCAGAGGTTTCTATGCTTTCTTAGCGTTTTTTATAAGCACTAGCGGGCCGGCCCGAAAGACGTTGCTCTTCCTGAACGTTGGCTTGCTTGCCTGTATGGAAAATTCTACTTGGAACTCAGTTCATCCGTGAGCTCATAATCGATCTACAGTCGAATGGAGAGATGTGAAAGCTCATTAAAATGGCTGTNCGCAGCTAACAGTTTGATGCAGTGTTGCCAGGTCACTGAAGTGAGAAATCATCAGTTTGGTTCTCAAAAATCGTCATTTGCAAGTAAAAATTGTCAACATATAAAAAATCGAAATAAACAGAACCAGGATTTTTTTTGTTTATATTCTGATTGATATACATACATATGTAAAAATTAAAAAAGGTAAACTTTCTTACGAATTTTTAAAATTCACATTACTTTTAACAAAAGAATTTTTAATTGCAATAAAATCGTATTTTCATCTTCATTTATAGATTATTAATGCCCGGCTGCACTAACCAATATTAAATTTATTGGTGTAAATTTTCTTGAAGAAGTAAATATACGAGCGTTTTTATTGAGATGTTCAGACTGATTTAAGAAATTTTTGATTTTATATGAAATTTTCGATTTTCTTGAGAACCTACTACATTTAATTTTTGAAACCATTGAGTATATCGGTGTTTGGATAAAACTCAAAACAAGAACAACCATTTGCTTTTAATAATAAGTTTGATGTGAACAACATTCCCTCAAGAGTTGAGTTTTCTTGCAAAGCAGCATCTATTGGCTCGACAGCTAAGGTAAATAGAAGATCAAATATTTGCCAACTGCACCTTTACCATGTGCATTAAACACTGTTCATACTTACAAGTTTTTCTAAATAACTAATTCATAACTTCCTTCGTTCAATAAAATATTTATCAGTATACAGCGCAAAAACTACGAAATTGACCCCAAAAACTACACAAATAGTGACGAAACAAAAAAGAAAACTACCCATCGACAACTACTGTTAGTGCTGCCACATGAAATAATTTGGATACGACAACAATTATGTATTAGCAGAAATGGTAAACAAGTATTTAAACTGCAATTTTTAGTTGTCTGTGTAACTATCTTCAAAGTTGAGAACCAACCGAATTTGCACATAAAGAAAAATCGTAATTGGGGCAAAAAAATCGTCAAATCGTCATGGCCGTAAAAAATCTTCAAAATGGCGACCAAATCATCTACCTGGCAACACTGGTTTGGTGGAAGCATTCAACCGTTTACTCATTTACACCAACTCCAACTTCTCCACGAATTTTCGTTAACTCGAATTGAAGGATTTCGCTTAACACATATTTCACTTTTTCAAAACACAATGGAATTCCTGACAGGATAAACATTAGATTCCCTCACAAACATGGCGAACGTGTTTTAATAGCATACAACAGCGGCAGTGAAGCTGAATGCAGGCAAAGAAAAGAAATGAAATGAAAATACTGAAATATAAGTAGGAAAGCAGCAGCGAGCTAGCGTACAGTGGACTAATGTGCACATACATACATATAAATCTCTACACCCACACGAGCAACAAAAGTGGCAAACAAGCGAAATGTAGGATGAACAAAAAAAAAAAATCAAAAGTGAGTGAAATCATCTTTGCAAAGCAAAAAGAAAATAACCAGAAATGAATGAACAGAAATCCGACAAGTAAACCGGTAATAGTGGTGACTTGGAAAAATTGAATGAATTGCGTTGCTGCACTAGCGACAGTCACAAAAAAGAAAAAAAACCAAATTGACAACGCAAGTGGATGGCGCAGAGTGTGAGTGAGCATCAGCATCAGCGCACCATCAGGCAAAAAAAAAAAAAAACAGTATAGAGTATGCGAAAAAAGCCGGACAAGAGCTGAAATTAAATGGTGAAAATACTGGAAAATGGCAGTTTGAATGTATTACAAGCGATTTTCGATAAATGGGCAGAAAAAAATTGTACAAACATTCATACTCGTACTTGCAGGCATACATACATACCCACATAGCGAAGATGCAGGCCATGAGATCCAGCAAGTAAGTAAGTAGAAGATACTCGTACAATACGAATCGTATGCTTTTAAATGATTACCACGAAGTGAAGTGGATTTCGCTATGATTGGATAGTACTATCTACGCATATATTGGTACGCTTATGTGTCTACATATCTACACTTACACATGTCCATGCGCATTTCAGCGACTAATGCAGTTGCTCATAGAAGATTAAGCACTTCCTGTCTTTAGCTAAGCTTCATCGATCTGTTGTTGAAACTGTTGTCAGCTGACTAGTAGTTTTTTACCAGCTTTTTTCAAATGGAATTTTCCGGGGAGTAACAATTTTATTTTGATTTTTGTGCTCATTACTTGGTTTTGCCAATGCTTATCGGCAGCGACATTAGCGCTGACTGTAATGGCAGTTATCCATGAAAACTTTGAAAAAATATTTGCGTTTGAGCATTACATAATAAAGAATTGAAATAAAAAAAAATTAAATTAACTAAATTAATTAAAAATTAAAAAAAATGAAAGTTTCAAAAATAGCGCCAACTTAAATACTCGAACTCAGGCTTTACGGAGTGGTAGTATGCATCTCTTACGATTCAGCCACAGCAGTCGCTTTAGAGTTTACTGTATATAACGCGAAATGAATGATTTATAACTGGCCAAGGACTGCTCATCCAGCAGCATTCCAAAAAAAAAAAACTCTTCGAGGACTTTCAACGGTATTAGGAGAACAAATACATAACTTTATCGACAACACTTTTGCTTTTGACACAGTCAAGTTTGTAATACCAAAACGGCAATTCGTTGCTGCTCGGGCATTCAAGTTTTTCGCCACCATTCTAACTTAACTCAGTGATGGGCAAAATCGTATTTACTGAGTATTAAGTTTATGTTGTCGTATATGTCAAAGGAAAATTTACTTAAGTATTTTGGATGTTACTAAATACCGAATACTTAGTCTAAAATACTTAGTAAGTTTCGCCTAACGAAATACGGCGTTTAGAAGTACTTAGAGACTTTGTCTTTACTAAATACTGGATACAAAAGTACTTAGCATTTGAGGCTTCACTACATACTAAATACTTGTTATTTACGCTGAGTACAAAAGTTATTTCGGGATTTTCGAGACTATTTCAGGATTTTATCTTAGAGATTTTTCGCATTACCAAGATTGTGGGAACTATTTTTGGATTCTCGGGACTGTTTCGGGGTTTTACGAGACTACTATGTAGGGCTTTCGGGTTTATGTTTGTATTTTCGACTCTTATTCGGAGTTTTCGGTCTACTTCGGGATTTTCGGGACTCTTTCTGGATTATAGGCAGTATTTTGGGATTGTCGGGACTCTTTCGAGACTACTTCGAGTTTTCTAGAATTTTTTTAGGTTCTCAGTAATATTTCGAGATTTTTGAGGCTGCCTGCATTTCTAAGATTCCTGCGACTATTTCGGGGTTTTCAAGACTAAATATATATATATAAATGATCATAAATATATCGATTAAAATATCTTTAAGTAGTCTCGAAACTCCCG
>NW_016167212.1:0-22055 GCF_001687245.7 Rhagoletis zephyria | reverse complement strand
TCCGTCGATAATGCTTAAATAATAAAGTTTTATATCGACACTGTCTCGCCTCCTATTTCACTAAGCTTCATTAATGGATTTTTCAGTTTCCGCTATTTACAGATAGTCTATCTAACTATCTATCTTTCCCACTGTAACTACGNTAGCGGTCGTCCGTCGATAATGCTTAAATAATAAAGTTTTATATCGACACTGTCTCGCCTCCTATTTCACTAAGCTTCATTAATGGATTTTTCAGTTTCCGCTATTTACAGATAGTCTATCTAACTATCTATCTTTCCCACTGTAACTACGCAGGCTGTCCAGCGCCATGCCTAAGGTTCAGGCTGACAGCTATAGAAGCCCAGGCTTTGCCGTTTGTTTGGCTTTTCAGACGCGTAGTCGTAAAGAGGTCTTCCATTTTGGTTGAACTCTGTCTTTAAGGTTTGCTGTTCACCTGTTTAGTCCAGGGACATAACAATTATAAGTTTTATCGGAAAAACGTTGTTTCATAACAGTTATTAGATGATAAATATTTTATATTTCGCCGATAAGAGTTATAGCCCAATGTTTACTTTTTACGTTGCCTGATAACTGTTATGCAGGAGAAATATGTTTTCCGTCGCCAATAAGAGTTATTTTACAACGTTTATTTTTAATGTTGCTTGATAACAGTTATTACCCAATGTTCGGGTTTTACGTTGTTTGATAAAAGTTTTTACCCAATGCCTATTTTTACGTTGTCTCCTCTTTTATTTCATCATCTTAATCTTTTTCCCCAACTTCGTTTTCGCCAATTTTCTTATCTTGCAAAGTTTATCAACCGACGTCAAAATAAACCCTGGGTTTTAAATCTTATCGGCGAAATAAAAAATATTTTTCATTAAATGACTGTTATGAAACAACGTTTTCGTTAAATTTCAGAATTCGGGCAACGTTTTTAATTTTTATATTCGATATCATAGTTATTTTTGGTCACTGGTTTAGTCGATCCTCTTATCGGTTATTGCTGACAATTTTCCGACAAAATTTCACCGTTGATCTTGCCTTGGCGCAATCTTTCATCGAACATGGCTCCCAAGCTCCTGTATTGGGCGCAGTCAGATATTCAGCGAATTTGGAGCATTTACACTTATTTTGGCTACATCTTATATGCAACCATTACACTGTGCTCCGGCGCCAATGCAGCTGACACAAAACGTTTACGATTTGCCTATGCAGCCGGTGAAAGTTTGCTATTGAACTACTATAAAGATGAAAGGAAATAGTGCGGCTCAAATAAAAAAAGAGTTGCCTTAAATGTATGTTAGGTAAAATTTTACATGGAAAAAATTCGTTCATATGTATTACACATCTGTATAAGCTCTAATATCGCCTTACCTTACACCCAAATTGCATATTTCCTCATCTGTGTAGTAAATTGTTGTTTTATTCCTACAAAAAAAGTCAAACGCCAACCTGCCTCAACTAAGCTCGAGTGCAATCAGTGCATTAAATGTGCTGCGAATTGTAGCTCAAGCCGTGCCTAAATGTTGCCATTATGCAGATCTATGGCTTGTACGCTGGTAAGCCACTTCATAGTACTTGTTCTTCTGTCTTTTGTCATACATTTTTCAGTTCGTTAGCATAAGACGATTTACCACGTTGCTTCTAACTGCTTCTTTATTTTTTTTCCAGATCTGTTGCCACACACAATTCCGAGGTGAATGTTAAACATGTGCTCCAGAAATGCTACTCATGACAATATGTGGCTTTTATCAATGAGCTTTCAAATATGTGCATAGCCTAATTTTTTACTACAAGTGAACATGAAAGAATAAAAATGTTGCCGAAATGAAAATAATAAAGAAGGGAATGCTAAAAATTATATAAAATGATAAACCCTTTGAGACAATTTGATGCCAGCGCGACCAATCAGAGCTTAAAGTAATAGTCCGGTTAAATTAGACCAAAAATAGGCGTGAAGTTACAAAAATTCCCACCTAGCTGAAAATATGTAGGATTATTCAAAACACAATCATAACTGAAATCTAGAAAGTCCTCATCGATCCGATAACTGGAAAAAAAGTTACTCGGGGTCAAAGTTTATCATAAAATTTGTTTAGACCAAAATTATAGATCACATAATTGTCTATTAAAAATATCTAAATACTTTTTGTCCTGAGAGCCACCATTTACGAGATATAACGATTCAAAAAGTTGGAAGAGTTGTAATCGTCATAATATGCACACGTTTCTCCGCCACCTTCGTTGTACTTATATCCCTCCCTCCCGCTTTCAGAGCTGGAGCGTCGGTGTCCGTTCGAACGACATGGCCAAGCCAACGGAGCCGCTGTATTTTAATTTGCTGCATTATGTCCATGCCGTTGTAAAGCTCATACAGCTTATCGTTCCATCGTCTGCCGTCGCCAACGCGTAAAGGCCCGTAAATCTTTCGCAAAATGACGTGGGTGCCAAGGCGCGAATGTGCTGGCTACTTGTTTGATGACGTTTGCCACTAGACCCATTCGCTTTGCTTCCTTATCCAGCTTGGAACAGACTTCGCTTCACTGAAGATAATGGAAAAAAAACCTGTATATAAATAAGATTACGAAGAGATCCGACTTTCGATTGAAGTGAATATAAAATCCTTCCTGGCTAAGTCTTCATCAGACACATTTCCGGGAAGTTTTCGTTGGCAAAATCTATTTCCTACTGGCTACCAACAACTTCTAACCTCTTGTCAGCTTTTAATTGCTTGTAACAGACGTCAGAGAGATAATGGTAGGCCGAAGGACTGGCGATCCGCACGCCTTGAAGATCGCGTCAGCTCATACGCTTTAAAAGGTGATAGCTTTTTGCGATATCCAATAACTCTACCTGAAAACACTTCTGAAGTCAAGCAGATGTATTGAAAATCTTGCTGCCGGGATGTAGAGAAAACCATTCATTTTATGGCCTCTGCAGTGAAATTTCTTGTGAATTTCTACCAGGGTGGGCAAAAACTCGGAGTTCGAGCGAGCGAGCGAGCAAACTCCTACTCAATGCCTCGCAGACAACGAGGCGCACGCAGCTCGTACTCGTAGCAGCAATGAGGCGAGGCACGAGAAGTTTGCCTCGCTCGCCAAACGAGCGAGCGCTGCTTGTTACCTCGCGCTCCTATTAAACGAGCGAGGCTGTTGTGTGTTGCCTCACTCGCAGTACGAGGAGAGTAGCTGTATGCATACTCGCTCTGCTAGGTAAGACGAGTGAGCGAGGAGTGAGTGCTCCGAGTGCTCTATACAACACATGCATTTTTGTGCATAAAAATGTGGGAATGTATGTCAATAGATTATGTACGAAAGTATGTTAATAATTGTATGTACATATGTACATATGCATATAAATATGTGAATATTATATCGAGCCCTAACCGCCAAAATAACGTAAGCGACATTTTTTTCAAAATTTTATTTTTGATGCAGAAATGTACCTAGATGCTCTAGGAATATTTTTGCATCAAAAAGAAAATTTTGAAAAAAATGTCGCTTACGTTATTTTGGCGGTTAGGGGTCGATATTAGGGCAGCTTTTAAAACAACAAATAAAATTTATTACATACGTAAGCACAGATTATGGAATGAGATATTTTTTAGAGTTATATACATACATAACATGCATATTTATATATGTATGTATGTATGTATTTATGTATGTATGTACATATGCATGTATTTTGTCTTTACAGAGAAAAGTAAGTAACGAAGATAGTATAGATAATCGTTTGTGCCGCAGAAACAAAAAACACGTAAGCACTTGTTAGCACCCCAAAATAGTTTGCTACTTGTAGCAGTTATGCTGTATACCTGAATGAAATATAATCCTTGGAGAAAAGATTTATTTGTGGCCTGTTGTTCAAGGACATATGTACATGTATGTATGTATGTATGGATATGTAATTGCGTAAACAAAGAATAGAGGCCGGTTCACATACAACTTTGGCGTTGCGTTGGCGTTGAATTTCAAAGCAGCCGTCCACCGTATATATGTACTTACCATTACGTTACTTCGTTTGCCTTCCTGAGTAAATTGTTTGCCTTTGATGTCTCGTTTTTTCCCCTTTGTCCACTCAGCTTTTACCTACTTCACATCGCCGCCGTTTGGTTTACCCGCTTTATATGCTCGCTCGTTTGCGTTTCCCGGATTTTCCCTACCCTCCGCCCATGGATGCTACCTAGTATGTATGCAGACATAGGCACCAAAATGGAAAAATATGAACATTCTACTTGAAATGTTTCCAAAATTATTAAAAAAACACAATTATGATATTTTTCGAGTGAGAATGATATATTTATGCTATAAAACTACACACCAAGCATTGCTCTACATATAAATGTGATTAAAAAGTTTAAAACTTTGTTGAAATTTTCAAATTTTTTTACAAAGTATGAAACTTGCTTGGACTTGTATGGTCTGTCTCTCATGTACACTTAGGTCTTTTTTATGCGGTAGATGCGTTCTTCAGAAAGCCGCATAAAAAAGTTCTTTAATTTCATACAAGAACAGGAGATGCGTTCCAGCATTTTCAAAACCCGCATAAATTCAGATACTTCAAAAAAACNAAAAAAAAAAACAATTTATTTCTTCACTTCTGTATTTTAACCAAAACAAAAAATATCATAAAAAATACATGAATTATGTAAGAAAAATTGATTGCAAAAAAAGTAATAAAAACTCTCAAAGAAGCAAAATCGATACAGCGAAAAAAATGTTTGAAAAACCTCATAAATTCACATCCGTATAAAAAAGAACCACATAAAAAGAGACCTAAGTGTATAAGTTGAAATTTTATAAGCTATTGAAAATTAAAAAAACTATACCTACATATACTACGTTTATACGTAAGCTATTTGCAAATAAAAATAATTTGCAAATACCTAACTCACTGTTTATTCGATGGTGAAAAATTCTTTTTTAATATTGCCTGATTATAAAAAGGCAATAATATGACAATCGAAAAAGAAAATAAAGTTAAAAATGGCAACGTCTTGATTATAAAAAGGCAATAAGATAATCGAAAAAGAAAATAAACCTAAGAATGGCGGCGTCTTGCGCTTATTTGCAAATAGTAGCACTAATCAATACTTATTTGCGTGATTTAGTTATTTGCAAATAAAAAGTTAACTCAGCGTTTATACGGCAAATTTTACCATTTTGCAAATTGTTATTTGCGAATAATACGTGCGTATAAGTACATAGTAATATATATGTATGCACATATGAGCCTACCTAGTAGATAAAACTGGCAAAAATAGGACGCATCTATTCTTCTATTGTGTATATACACAAATAAATACATACATATGTGTATATATGTATGTATATACATATCTACATGTGTGCATACAATCGTTTGCTCTAAATTCTTAGTTGATGCAATTTTTATCCCATACATTTTTGCTGACCAAACAACCCGTTTGCCTGTCTAATCTGCTTTCCTCATTTCCCTCGCTCGTTTACTCGCCTCGCTCATCTGCTGCTGCAAATGAGTGCCTCGCTCGCAACGCCCCTCTCGCGAGGGCAGAGCTAATGAGGCCCTCGTTTGCTTGCTGCTCTACTCTTGCGCCGCCCTCGTTTGCTTACTCGCTCGCTGGCTACTCATCGTGTGCGCTCGTACCTAACGAGTGCTCATTTGCAAACAGCCTCGCGTGTTCCTCGTGAGTTGCGCTAACTCAGAGCAAACTAACGAGCGAGCGAGGGGCCAAAATGAGGCAAATCCGAACCCTGATTTCTACCCATATAAATCCAAATAAGAAATACTCTGACGCGGCTGACAACATACACAAGTACCACTGCCTGAAAACCCGTATTTGGGTTTGATAGAGAGTTTCCAACCGAAGACACTACCTCGTCTATCCAATGGATCGGAGGCCTTCCTCTTCCCCTGTTACCAGCATTGCGGCCTACGTTGAAAACTTTCAGAGCTGGAGCCTTTCTGCTTATTCGTACGACATGACCAAGCCAAGGCACCTTAACGGACTTATATCTGATGACGATGTGAGTGAAGAATGATCTCTTGCGAGCAGTGCCCTGTGATTTCAGAGACAAACTCGTTGCTTCAAATAATATTCGAGTGTCAAAGCCTTGAGTTATTGAAGCACGCAGCCTCCATAACAACTTATTTTATATTTCTATTTCCATTCCATTCTCCATTTTTCTCTCATTAAGTAGTCTCTATGAGAACATTCCTCTTGCATCATTGGTTACAAAATGAGCTATGCTAAATATTTAAACAATTTCTCTCATCCACTTTGATATTGGATATCCATTACTCTGCTACTCTAGGGCTTGGCATTCTCTCCACGCTTGAATGGCAGCGGAAGGCGTATGTGAAAACAAGCAGTAATTAGGAAGAGTCGCCACTATTGTTGCCGCCAAATGCCCGATGAGTCATGTGGAGAAGCAAACCAAAGTGCGAAATACCATAGAGTCACACATGCATACGAATACCAATAGCCGTACGTATGTATGTATGAGTAACTCAGTTAAAAGCTGCAAATGAATACCCATGCGTTGTTAAGTTTGTAACCTTTTCTCATTTATTTCTGCCCACTTAGCATCTTCATGCATCATTGTAGTATTTGTTTTTTCCTTCCGACTTTGGATTGAAACATTCGCATTCTCGTTTTCCTGCAGCTCGCACTGTTTGCTTTGTACGCTTGTCCGCTTGTCCGCTTGTCGACCTGCCGCACTGTCGCACTCTGCTGTCTGCCAATCTAACAACGTGCCAATAGCATCAATACAGCTTAAAATCCAAGAATGACACCGTTGCCCCCGCCGCAGCCACAGCCACTGCCACTGCTGCTCTGGTGGTGGTCTCTGTTGGGACAGATTGTGAGAAACTGTTGCACGCGCGCTGCAAATACTCGACGAAGACCTCTGCCCGCGCCGGCACTACCACTGCCGCTGCCCAACAATCTACAGGCGCCTATTAAGGAATTTATCGAGTACGTATGGGCATGTCCAGGTACTTAGAATGGAATGGCATGGAAAAGGCAAAGAATGGAAAGGTACTCCACGTATCATTGCCGGCATTTTGCACGCTTCGTGAAATGTTTTGGATTTTGAAAAGTTGGCATTGATGGATAGATCACACGTATGCGTTGTGTGTTTGGAACACCGGTGGTTGGGCGCTTGATGAGCAAGTAGCAAGTTCAGTGACTAGTTGATGGTTGATGGCAGTCAGCGGTACAGCGGCAAACAATGAAATGACGAACTGACTAAATGGCTGATTGGCCTGCATACGAGTATGTGTCAGTGAAGCTTACATCTCTGCAAGTTTGACCATTTACGTCAACGATACATCAAATTAATGAACATGTTGGTACTGTGTAAGTAAACGATGAGGAACGGTTACGTTGTGAAAGCTGTGATTTTTTTTCTGAACTCAGCGGAAGAGATTTTCGAAGTGAATGTGAAAAAAGAAATTTGGTTATATTCTGTGATCTTTTAAGGTATATGGTCGCCCTTCTTACTTAATGCTGGGTTGAAAACTGAAACTTTATAAAAAAATTTATTTTAGGCAAGGTTGCCAACATAAAACAAAAAACCTGCTGACGATATTTTTTGATGACACTGCGATTTAAAAAATTACGTTGTTTACCTTATTTTCAGCTATGTATTCAATGTGCCTGATCTCCGCCTAATATGCTTTTGAGGAAGAGAAGAAACTACTTAAAACGCAGTGAGCTTTGATTGAGACTAGGCTCAGGAAGTCCAGTTTTATTAGTGGGTCCGTAGAAATTTTTTCCGCACCCCATTTGGAACGATTTAGACAGAAACGCAAGTTTGTTGAAGCTCTCGACCTTGACTGCTTTCTTTCGCGCGGATTAAATATTTTCCCCTTTTTATAATAGGTACATATGTACAGATTTCCCACATTGAAGTTAGTAGTGTATGCAACCCACACATGATCTCTACAACTGGAATCAGTTCTTGAATCTGCCACGGCCTGCCGAATGGCGTCTGACTTTTCAAGAGTTCGGCAGACGAACTTATCGAAGATTTCAATTCTGTTTGCAAAGCCGCTATTGGAAACTCACGTCAGGGCACTAAAAAGACATCTGTTTAATAGACCTAATATAGCTGGGTTAGTTTGGGGTTTTTATGAAACCTGAATCTTTAAGTCTAAGATCAGGAGGGCTAAGGATGAGTCATGTTGTCCAGTGAAAGCTCGAAAGAGTGTAAGCGAAGAAGCTGGAGCGAATGCAATTGTAAAGCCCTTCTTTGGAATACTCCCCTCTTGACAATGAACGTCATGCTTAATAAAGCACTCACCGGCATTGTAGGTAAAGTTGCTACAGCACACGCACTGATTGCATGGCTATTTAAGGGTTTGGTAACTTTAGTATCCAAGCCGCTCTTCACCTACACTCATCTCCATAAATAATGAAAGGGTGGAGGAGAACTGCAGTTTCAAGGAAAGACCAGCGAACGGTTAAACGGTCGGACCGACGCATGAGGCTAAGGTTAATGGATAGTTTTTTGTCTTCAGATACTCAGCAAACTAAATTTTAAGCTTCCTGATATCTGTAATGTTTTTTTTTTTTTAAATGTAGACAGCTGTCATGATAAGGTCAACAAATGCTCTTATATCCAAGTGGTATTCAAAGTATTTGGCTTCCCACGGTGTGCTCAAAACTTGATAATGCGACATCCAGTGCTAATTCTCCAATGGAATATCATCGACTTGGAAGACTGAGGAATTGGAAGTCCCGGAGGTCTACCTGCTCGAAGGCATAGTTGATGACCTCTTTGGAATCGTTGAGAGAACTGACGGAATCTGTATTAAGCAGTGTTGGTGCTTGTCGATAGGGTTCCCCGGGATTCTCGAGACAGATAACCCTCTAGCTGTGTGACGGATGGCCAGGGTTATAATATTTGGGGATTTCCTCAATTTATCCAGCCACGGAGGGGGCGGCAAGGAGCCAGTTGCGTGCCCGTGAATGAAGGGGTTGATAGTTCTTTTCCGCGGCCTCGAGATTCGATTTTCTTTATGCGCCTAATTAAGGGTTAAAGATTCCGTGGCGCCAGTCGGCACCTTCACATTTTGGAGATAGTTTGGTTTGGGTTTTCCCTGACCACCTCGAGTCGGCTTCTTTATCGATTACGCTGAAGATTTTTGGTGAAGCTCAGATCCTGGTCCGCGTTTGAAGGGAGAGTTACCTTGTTAAACATCTGCGATCACACTCTGGGCCCACTGGAGTATCCGGGTATGCTTCTCAGAATTCTCAGGCGCCTGAATCGCATGTTAGCCACTTTAGCATTTGAATATTTTGGTCGCCATGCGAAGGTCCGAACGGTCCTTCCTCAACGAGGTGGCTCTCATTTAGGCCTGGCAGGAGGCGCCCGATCAGGTGCTCTCAGAGCCACCAAAAACAAAAATTGGCGAGAGGGCCGTGCTGGTGCTGGCGATGACGTATGGCACCGTTTCCTTAAGTCAAATAGCCCACTACAACAAAATGGACAAAACGGGGCACCATTGCACTTATTAAGTCCAACAAAGAGCTACATTTTTCAATTTGGACTGCGTGCTCATCGCGTCTGATAGCAAGAAAGGTTAACTCAACAACTGCATATATGTACTTTTTTAATAATTTTTTCTCACAGCTTCTTCCGCTACCTTCCCGGATGTGGCAATGGGTCAAAAGCAGGTCATCACAGCATCGCATCGTACACCCTTTCTACGTTGTTAATTATGCAACCTGCCAAGATTATGCTATGCAACACAAACAAGGAGAAATAGAAATAGTAATAAAACGAAAACGAGACAAGAAAATGAACTGCACGTCTCATTAAGAACGTAAACGTGCAGTTGCTTAAAAATCTTAGCTAGCAATAAGTGAATGAGTGAATAACGACTAACAGCAGGTCGTTGAGTTGAGACTTCATTGTCGTCGTCCTCGTCGTCGTCTTTGTTGTTGTCATCGAAGTGACTGTTTGTAGCAGCTGTGTGCGCGCGATCTATTACACAGCCGTGGCATAGTGGCAATTGGCAACTGTGATGGGTGCCACTTTGCAGTGTGGGTGCATAAGCCTTTGACGCGCGCTGACGATGTCCACAACAACTCGTTATCCTTGCCACATTATCTCGGCGCGCGCGCGCGCCTTGCAATGCAAGTGGTGTGCCAACCGCGCCGTTGGGCAGCAGCTATTCAACCAAGTAAGTGGCAGCGCGCACAATGTACTAATCCATGCCACTGACAACTGTCGCACGTAGATATGTACTTATTTTTAAGTACTTTGGCGTTGCATGCACCCGCATGTGCTACGTTTGTATGAATGCTTATGAGCTGAGCTCTCTGGTTAGTGGGTGCACTTCAGTGGCGCAAGCTCTCGAACTGTTGTGCACGCGCATGTGCCGCTTAAGAGCGCTTAGCAGCTACTACATCAAGGAACAATCCTTTTTTCTTTTCCTTGAGCTCCGTGTTGCAGAAGAAAGCTAAGCTTGGCAGAAAATTTGCTGCTTCAGAGTATACCGGCTGTGTGCCTATATTTTCTCACTGCTTTAGTTGCGCGCCACACCAAAGTGGGCTGCTAGGCAAGCAACAGAGAACTCGCCTCCTTGAAAATACGACTTTTTCTGTCTGTCGGTCTGTATGTGCGTACGTAATAAGGCTCGGCTCAGTGAGGCAGCTTGTCCTGTTGGCCTGGTTGCTTGTTCTATGCACGCGCAATTATTATTTACCACGACTTTGCTGTGAAGAAGCACAAGAACTTACTTAGAACTTGCAAATTGCAAAGGGTTGGACGGCCACACCACGAAAGCGGCCGGCTGAGATTGGGTCGTATGCCGGGCGATCCACCTACACCGCCACCACAATCAGCCAGCATTCGTGAAATACTTTACGGCTGTGCGCGCCTACTTAGCGCAGTAACGGCAGAATGCTGACAATCTAACACACGACGCGCGCTTTGCAGCTTTTGTGGTTTTATTGTTGTTGGCTCATTGTTTCTTGCCTGTGCCTTGGTTTTTTTTTTGCTTTTTTCTTGCAACAACATTTCGTTCTTGCGATTCGTGCCCCAAAATTGCATCCATAGCTGCCATCCTTCTACAACTCAAATACTGCTCC
The DNA here is from genome assembly GCF_001687245.7 of Rhagoletis zephyria. NCBI lineage: Eukaryota > Metazoa > Arthropoda > Insecta > Diptera > Tephritidae > Rhagoletis > Rhagoletis zephyria. The sequence continues at coordinate 10,987 of NW_016167212.1, read as the reverse complement.
AGTTGGCAGACCAAAAATGAGGCCAACTTTATGAAAAGCAACAGCAATAACAACAAGAAACACAAAAAAAAACAAACAAAAAAATTGCACGTCATAGCCGCATTGTTGTGCCTCGCGGTTACTTTGCTTTGCCTAGCAGCTGAAGGTGGCAACTATTGTTAGTGTTGCCGTTGCTATTGTTGCTGCTGAAGCTGTTATATTGTGGCTGCGCGCGTCGTTTTGTGGCAACGGTCGGTCGTTCCGTCGGTGCTTGACTGCACTCGCTGCTCTCCCCATCCGTTGCAGCGACTTGCACCCACCATCGCGTTCGCAAGTCGTTGGTGCTGCTGCAATGCTGCAATGCTGCAATGGTGGCTGGTTCGCACACCTGCAGTTGTGTTTCTCACGCTTTGCCATTTGCATAGCACCGAAGCTTTAGGCAACTTCGCAAGTGAATAGGTATAAAAAGTGATCTCGTTCGGTTAACATGCGACTGAGGTATGTGAAAAATGCAAATGTATCTGTGCATTTGTAACACTTGACAAGTCCGCTGGAATGCGCTAAAAAATGTATAATTGAGTTCGGCGAATGTCTTATTTCAGCGAATGTATGTAGGTGCTTATTTTGTGGTTAAAGCAATGCTTTATTGGCAATGGATTCTTGTACATCTTTATTCAGAAAGAAATCAGCTCTTTTTTAAGTGATTTTAGCTCATAATTCTTACTAAATATGACTGCTTATAATAGATGTTTCTATATATGTATGTACATTAGGGGGGTCCTCAAATGTAGGATGCAAACTTTTACCTCAGATTTCCTAACCCTTATGTCAATGCTACTATAGTCGAAAGTATCACACACAAATTTTGGTCCCGATTGAAGTCGGTTAAGGCGTATTGCACAGGGGTTCCAAGAGTTCAGATTACTCCAGGAAGACGTCTTAACCGACTCCAATTAGACCAAAAATTTCTATGCGATATCTTCTACTACGGTAGTATAGATTTTGGGTATTAGATGGAACAAAAATTAATTTAAATTTTTTGAGTCTCTAGTTATAGAGGAATCTCTCTACCGGTACCGTCTCTAATCGGTACCAAAATTTATATCTGATATCTGTAACCTTCGTTTTACCTATTGAGGGGGTGAGACTGAAAAAAAACGTTCCTTTCTTTTTTTAAGGAGCACCCTAATGTACATAGACAACAAAAACAACACAGAAAACCTCTTTTATGGCATCGGCTGTGCAGACTCTCTGCAGTTCCAAAACAATGGCTTCAGTACATAACTTCAAGAAAGAGCCCCAACCTCCTAGCAGTGACACCTTCGACCGGTTTTAACCTATAACCAAGCCTATCTTACTACTAATTGACCAATTTACGCTTAAATAAGATGGGAAAGGTTGTCCAGAAACCTCAAACGCGACTACCTGTTCAGCTCTTCTGAAGGTCTTTGTCGACAAAAATCCAGAGAAATCGTGAGAGAGCACCAACTTTTGTAGTAAGCCTGGATGGAGACAGTACTCCACGCTGCAGTGACAGTTTTATTACAGAGGATGCGAAAAATAAAATTGACTACGTCAGTTTAGGGGCATTCATTCATTCGATAATGTTTTGCATAAGAGTTATAGTTTATAAGCAGCAAAAGTTCAATTAGTACTTCGCCACGCAAAGCCGGTTGGTGGGTTCGATTGATTTCGTCGCCATCGACTTCATTTATTTTTATCCACTGCTAACAGCGGCATTATATTTGCAATTATTGCAAAGGTTTGCTGAGATCTTCAAACCTTCCGTGAGTTGTCTAACTTCTGATTAGTTTTTGTGGCGGTTTTACTGTATCCCGGCATATCGGTGTTTATCTTTTTATTCCGGCAACAAAAACGTATCGTTTCCCTCTTCAGCTTTCCTTATCGAGCCCACATAGCTCACGTTGCGGCCGATCGCAGCGTTGTCTCGTAGGTGGCATAGTTTTCTCTGAAGGTGCGTGTGTTTTCCTCTCGTACCAATTGTTTTTTGGGGATCGCTGTAATACAACTATGTACTATGGATATGCGGTCGCACTTCTGGCTCATATGCATCTGAATGTTGAGAGCAGGTGCGAGATGAACTCTTCCTTTTTGCTGAAACCTGGTGACTACTATGTTCCTTGCCTCTGTCTGCATACTACTATGTTCCTTGCCTCTGTCATCGGATGACGGCGATTTGACACTTACATACAGGAGAAGTAATGTGTAACAATGTGCCTTATGCATAAAAAGTGAGCTTAAGCTCAGACTCAATATTCGCACTGATCAATCGAGTCGGCGCGTAAGCTCACTTTTTATGCATGAGGCCCAATATCTTCATCTATTCAGATAGTCAGGCGGCACTTAAAGCGCTTAACTCGGCCACACGTAATTCACTATCCGAAGCGGTCTACCGCAGAGCTCTGAACGAGATGGCTGAGCAGTACGCACTTCACCTGCAACGAAAAGGCGGGCGAGCTTGCAAGAGAGGGCACATCCGTTTCACTTTCGCAATCCCGGAAGTGTTTAGGCATACAGCTCGCTACCTGCTATCCCATTCCAAGGAATTGATCTCTTAGAAAAGCAAGGGACATGTGGAATAGTCTCACAACTTGCAGTAAATAGTACAAAGCTTATATGAGCGGGGATTCAGCTTATGAGAGGGGATTCATTCACAACCGTGGGCCTGCTAACAGGCCATATTGCTAAAGCAGGAACGAAGCCTCTTAAATTAAAAATCTAAAGGTTCTAAAAAGGAAAATGGCCTAGATAATCACACGAGCAAACTACAATATTTTTCTGGTCATGCAAATAAATAATCAAACGCTGGACGTGGCAAGCTAATCCATTTAGTGTCATACAAGTAAATCACAAAAGTGAATGAACCAACAAACAACCCACAATACAACGAAACCATAAATCAACAAATCTAGTACATAAAATATAATTAAAATTGACCCGAAATTGACATAGACACCAGTGATTACGACGAAGAGAAACATGTGATCAGACACTAGACAGTTCAATACCCAAAAACAAAACATAATCGCAGCAGCATGCAACAACATAGATACACGTTACGCGCCTGCAATGCCAACATTCAATACCCCATTGGGACCAACAACCTGTGACCATTGCGCCAAAACGCCTGCCTCACGGCCTGCCATCATGCGGCGACGCTGATATTGTTTATCTACTCGCAGTCAGCATATCGAATTTCGAAAAAAAACATGAGAAAATAACTCAACAGTTGCAATGCGCTTAATTGTTTTTGATCCTTTGATAAGCAAGCGCGGAATAGGAGGAGACTTTACCGCGTGCGGCATGAATGGCATTGCGCGCCGCTTTATTTTCATGCCACGCGCAGGCCAATTGTCACGTACGTAGCTGCAATTACCCATGCCGAGAGGAAGAGCGAGCAGCCAATCGAAAAAATCGAAATGAGAATAAACAGTGAAAACAAAGCGTAGCCTAATACACAGTACGTCAATATAAATATATTTGTATAACGCGAGTAATGAAACGGTTCAACATGCCTACATACATACATAAACGGAGAAATTTTAGTTTGCGCACACCCGCTTGTGGCGCGTGTTGCATGTCAAGCAACTCCATGCACTTTTCAATAAACAATTAAGTGCATACCTTGCACGGGGGGGATACATACCTACATAAGCATGTACATACATATGTATAAGCCTACAAATATATCTTTACTTGGACACAACGTGCCACATGCGCGCACAAAGCGCTCAACGTATTAGGCTAGGCTGCTGTAACGAAAGCGAATTGTTTGTTGGCTCTTGAATTGACTTAAGAAACCAGTACGCCCACGGATTTCAACTCCAGCTCTAAACAAGTGTATTTTATTTATACACATGTGCATACATATCTACACATATGTGTGTTCTACTATTGCCTTTTAAGCTCATACTCGCGCACGCCACGACGGCATTTGAAGCGACTTAGTGACCCACAATGCCAAAGTCGCCGCCTACGCAACAATGCAGTACACAAAACACAACACTGGCCAGCACAGCACAGCTTCGCTCGCGCCCTGCAGCTTCAGCTTTCAAGCCAGCACTTTGCGCGATTCAAACATTCGCTGAAAGTCCACTTGTGTTCACTCTGCCATTCACTAACTCATTCACCCGTTCGTTCTTTCTTCCTTCTCCTTTCATTTGGTTTAGCGCTATGGTCGCAACGGCAAATCGTGCATCCAATGCGCGCTATTAGTGGCCGTCGGCAACGTATCGACTTTTGGTGGCAAGCTTATGTACGCGTGCTGCATTTTTAATACAACAAANTTTGAGGAGTAGAATAAGCGATGAATTTAAAGTAACAATATTCAAATCTTCTGAATTTAATAGGCTCATAATTTTGTTTAGGTTGATTTCATCCAGCATATTGAGTCGCCTTGTCTAAAAACTCGTTTGGTCTGGTATAGCTCGCAAAGGTTCCTCCCACCTTGGACGGCGCTATAAATTGTGCTCCCTGTCATTCAACAAAGCCGTATTGGATTTATATATCGACGAAACATTTTCAAGAACGCCCTACTTCAGAATTTGGTTGAGGGACGCCCTATCTCAGAATTTGGTTCGAAAATGCCCTATCTCAACTGAAAATATATTGAAAATATGTTGAGATGAACGTTTTTGAATCGGCAGCTGAAATAGGGTGAATTCTGAAATAGGGAGGTATTCAACCAAATTCTCAAATATGGCGTCCTTGAAAAGCTTTCTGAGATAGGGCGTTTTCGAACTGGCTGCCGAGATAGGTCGATCTTCCACTGAGCCGTCGATATATAAATCCAATACGGCTATGTTTAATGACAGTGAGCACTATATGAAGCTTCGTCCAAATTGGAAAGAAAGATAACAAGGTGGCGTGAGTCGATTTGTTTATCTAACGGTTTCTTTGCCGGATTTGGCGCATTGTAAGAATTCGGCCTATCATGGATATGTCAGGCTTAAAATAGCACTGCTTAGACCCAGTCAGTTGGTTCACAAAGGACTTTAGTCATTCACACATCAACTTCGATAAGACTTTTTAAGCATAGATAAGAAGGTAATTGGCGAAAACAGCAGGACAGAGACTCCAATATTTGGTCGTGAATTCATCGTACAAAATTCCGCTTGGCAGCTGGTACATGCACCCTGCCAGCTCTTCACCACTCGCTTTGAACAGCTCAGCCCTATACATTGGTCTAGACCATTTTTCGTCAGAAACGATACGGCACCAAGTGACAATTGTATTTTGGACTTTCATCTTCTCCTCTGCAGGAACTAGCCACGGTTCTGAACCCATTTGATATTACTGCTTATTTTGTGATAGAATTTCTGAGCTATGTACTTGTCTGCCTGCATCTCAATCTCTCCGAATCCGCCTCTTTCTACCTGTCTTTTTTTCGTACGAGTAGACATCAGGTTGAGAGATAAAGTCCGGTGGTGGGAAGTTAAAAGACGGCTGCGAAAGTTCTCAACTGTCCGCTGCGATCGCAACTTTTCTACCTTGACACTAAATTTGCCTCCCTTGCTGTCGTGACCCACGGCTCCAAAAGGGTTGGTCGCGCAATGGCATGCTGACGTTGCTCAGGAAATTCCTTCATTTGTGGCAGTTGTGATAAGCCGACACATGGTCCCAGAGCAGGACACCAATATTACTGTTTAGTTCTGACCAAAATTACTACGTGGAAACTTGGTCTTAACAAATTCTGAATCTCTCATGAAGCTGCACATTCTTCGTTTGTTGAATGTAGGTGAAGAATATCGACTGAATATACAGAGTTCCTTAGCCGTCTCTATGTTTCAGCCTCGTCTCAATTTGTACTTAATTATAAGTTACTGCAAGATATATCCAAATGCCTTGCCTTTTATAATAATGGAAAACTCGTCAACATAGAGCTTGCAAACATCTGTCCACGAAGTAGATGCCGAACTTGTTTCCAAAATGGATGCACTTAACTTCGGCAGACACAATCTTAATATTCGACATAGTTTATCAAAATCAGGGCATAATCTTTATCCCTCATTCACGAAAGGGCCTTAGGCCTATAAGGGCAATGAGAACGAGTTGAACAACGTCAGCAAATTCAGATCGGGCAACTCCGGCAGAGATACCGTGCGGATTGAGATGAAAAGTTTTCGTACGCCTTATTCTTTACACACTTTTTCAACAAGGAGTACAACTTCGTTCACGTGGCTGAAATTAAACAGAGAGCTCGGCAGCTACTCACACATATCCATCGTCTCCTTGGAACTGTCTTCCTGTCAGAGTTGATAATATTCGAAAAAGTCAAAAACATGCATAAAATCATCTGGCTCAAATTACAAGTGACAGACTGAGATGCAATTGTGTTATTTTAATTCAACGCAAATCCAGCAGGAGTCCGACCACAAACAGACAATAGCTGTTGCTGATGCTGAAGCTGATGCTGAAGCTGAGGCTGATTATGTGGCACATACATATGTACCTACTAAAGCAGGAATTCAAACCACCACTCTCTCACCAAAATAGCAGCCAATTTGGCCGCATGCTATAGCTGTCAAAATAAAGTGGTGAAGTAGGCAGTGAACCTGCACTTGATGGTAATAAAATTCTGCATAGCACAAGCCAGAGCGCCCAAAATGCGTCTGATTTACTCTGCTAGCTTATGGTTTAGCTGGCCACTTGCCATTGTCAAACACATCGTTTCATCATCACAGGCAACTTACATGCCACAAACGCACCATAGTCAGTATCCATATATATATGCATGAAAAACGTTATGAACGCAGGCCGACATCAGTCAGTCAAGTTCAACTAGTATCCAACTGTTTCTAGAGCTGCGCCTGTTTTTCATGCAACGAACTGAACGGCAGTAGCATTTTGATTGTGTGAAATTCGATACTATTCACAATATTCTACAGCAGGCAACAGGCAAGAGCATCAATGCCAGTAACGTGTTTTGTGGTGATGCCCTCCATTTATTGGGTGGGTAGCGCTGAGATTGTACTGGTGGTGGAGGGGCGCCTGCTGTTGTTGGTATTTGGTTTACGGATTTTGCTGCATTTACGGTTACGATAATGACAGCTTTTCAACATAAACTCTATGTTCAACACAGATAGTACAAAAGATACCTACAACAATTGCAACAAAAAAGAGCCAGAACAGCAGCAGCAGCTTTGACTGCAAGCAATCGCTCAGGAGGTTAATGTGTTGTAGGTGTTCGTGTTGCTGCAGCAGTAGCTGTTTTTGTTCTGAAAATTCATCTGGGTTGTATCAGTTAACAGCGTTTGCTGAGGAGGCAGGCAGGCAGGCGGTCTGCTCTCCAGGATTATGACAACAGCTGTTATTGTGTGTTGAAGTGTTTCACTTTTTAAGCGCCCATATGCCCAGAAAAGCTATAAACAAGCTGCCTGTGTGTGTGTGTGTGTGTGTGTGTAAGATTGTGCGCTCTAAGTTCGCTTGCCAAAACTAAGTTGACAGTTGGTGGTATTGATTGCGCACAACAGATGCTACCGTAAGTTGCAGAGCTGACAACAACAGCAGGCTATCAAAAGAAAAAAAGCGAAAGTCCTTTAATAATCCCTGTAGTATTTGTAAATGTCAAGTGACTGATTTTTTATGCATACAATTTTAGCAACTACATACACATACATACATAGCTATGTTTAATAAAATATTAGCAACAAAAAATTTACGGACTTTTTTAGCCGCCACATTGATGGAAGACAAAGTTTTTTTCCGGTCAGAGCTTTTAACATGCGCCACGCGCCGTCTACGACACAAATAAAATTCTCTTCAGTTTACAAAATCGATTTGAAGCTGTAAACAAAACCATAAACTGCTGCTGAGCCTGCTGATTCATTTAGTTGCTTGAGACTGCCAGAAAACCACCTTCGACGCATAGGCACATCTTTTGCTCCTGGAATTTTCAAGTCCGAGCCATTCGAGGCTGTTTTTTCAGCCACGAATTCGAACGAAAAATAGCTGCATCCATCCTCTTTTGAAATTTGGCTAAAATTCTATTTTATAGCTTGGCCAATGAACAAAGACTTTTTCAGACTATCAATTCTAAATTTATTCGAATAATTTTATTAAAAAAAAATTAAATCAAATTTAAAACAAATCAATGCTTCCCTTTAAAAAGATAATTTTTTCTATGCGCTTCAAAAAATTGAGGAATAAAACTAACATAACATTCAATTCAAAGAAAATAAAGTTAAACTCAGAACTACATTTTACGTAAACAAACCGAATTTCAAGTCGATAAGCATCAAAAACAACGAAGTTGCTGTAAGTCCGCCTGATCGGGTATATGGCGAACCGAACACGTCAAGATCTTATGCGAAAACAATTAAATTTTTGCCCATAATGCAATGTGTACTTCGTAGCCGAATTTTGGTTCTATAGAATAAGTTTTCGGTTGTTTTGGAATCGATTTTCGGTTATTCCGGAACCGTTGTTCGGTTCCTTTGGAATCGTGTTTCGGTTATTCCAGAACCGTTTTTCGGTTCATTGGGTATAGAGTTTCGATTCTTCCGGAACAGTTTTTTGGTCTTTTTAGAATCGATTTTCGTTCTTCCGGAACCTTTTTTCGGTTCCATTTTAATCGAGTTTCGGTTTTTCCGACACGTTCTTCGGTTCTATTGAAATCGAGTTTCTGTTTTTGCGGAACCGTTCTTCGGTTTCTTTGGAATCGAGTTTCGGTTTTCCGGCACCGTTCTTCGGTTCGTTTGGTATAGAGTTTCGATTCTTCCGGAACAGTTTTTTTGGTCTTTTTAGAATCGATTTTCGTTCTTCCGGAACCTTTTTTCGGTTCCATTTTAATCGAGTTTCGGGTTTTCCGACACGTTCTTCGGTTCTATTGAAATCGAGTTTCTGTTTATCCGGAACCAGTATGCGGTTGCTTCTTAATCGAGTTTCGGTTCTTCCTGGACCGTTTTTCGTTTCTTTTGGAATCGATTTTCAGTTCTTCTCGAAACGTTTCCCGGCTATTTTAAAATCGAGTTTCGGTTATTCCAGAACCATTTTCGGTTGCTATGAAATCGTGTTTCGTTCTTCCGAAACCGTTTTTCGATATTTTTTGCATCGAGTTTGGGGTTTTCCGGAACCGTTTTTCGGTTCTTCTGGTAGCGAGTTTCGGTTCTTCCAGAACCATTTTCGGTTCCTTTGGAGTAGCGTCTCGTTCTTCCGGAACCTTTTTTTCGGTTCGTTTAGAATCGAGTTTTGGTTCTTCCGGAACCATATATTTTTTTTTTTAATTTTTAATCGAATTTCGTTCTTCCTAAACCGTTTCTTGGTTCATTTTGTATAGAGCTTCGGTTCTTCCGGATCCGTTTTTTGGTTCCTTTGGAATAGAGTTTCGTTAGAATCGTCATTCGGTTCTTAAAAGAACCAGGCCGGTCAGTTCTTTAAGGCATACGGTTCTCCAGTTCCAGTCCCTCGGCTCTGTGCATAACTTTCCACTACTTTTGACAACAATTTTTTTTTCGACGTTGCGTTGCAAAAATCATTTAGAATGAAGGTATGTATGGTGGCATTGTTCTCGTAAATAATTTAAATCTTTTTCACCTTAGTAAAGTAGTTTTCTTAAATACATATATACTTGCGTACATTAATATGTACTATGTGTTTTAGTACCATATATGATTACACCTATCGCGACTCAAAATAGAGTTGTCTCATTGTTTAAAATAAAATGTAAAACGAAAGTTAATTTTTAAACTTCCCACAGAAAATACTTTCAAAGTAAACGCTAAAAGCTATTTATCACATTCAAAAGTTAAATAAGGACGATAACCAACGACAAGCAACTCCAATATAAACTGCCCTAAATCTCTATGCCCAAGAAACTCTGCTCCAGTTTATAAATATTTTCACTAACCAACCCAAAAGATATAGAGAAAATTGTAAAACTACGCTGCCAATACAATCAACAGCAAAACAACGGGAGGCGGCAGGTAAGCCACCCACAACCACACCCACACCAAACAAAGCTAAGTGCAGTAAGACCCACTAGAGACCCGTAAGTCTGATTCGAGTTCCTCTACACCGGCAGCGGCAGAAGCAGCAGCAGAGGATATAAATAGACACATACATAAATAAATAGGAACAGACGGAGTTTTAATAGTGATGGAGCGACAAGCCGGTATACAAAGGACCTAAGGACGATGCATAAAAACATACCCACACACTCAAACACGTATTTAGCAGTAGGGACAAATGCGAGTGTGTGTATGTATATATGTTAAGGCATGCGTTGATGTATTCCTAGGAATTTTTGCGCTCTTTAGGTTTTTGGTTGCTTTCTTTTAAAAACTTTTGCAGTGGAATGTGTGCCAGTAGGTGTGCTGGCATTCATACATGCATATGTACCTTTAAAATTGTATGAGTGCGTGTAGGTGTACGTGCGGCGAAAGTAAATCAAGTTGAATGCAAGCACAGGCGTTGCAAATGGCTGGACTGCAGCAGTACAGGATAGTCGAGACGCATAGGTAACTAAGCACATACATACATACATACATACATACATAGTTGAGCGTATCTGGGCCAAACTTTGTAATAGTTTTAGAGTTAAAATGCTGGCCAACTAAAATGGCAGCGAATCGATGCGTATGTATGTGCAAGCGTGTATGCGTGTAAATACTAGATATGGCAACCATGGTCGGCCAGTGCGTATGTGCGCAGCAGCAAACTGCAGGTATGTAAGTAAGTAGTTGTTATACACCTGTGCAAACGCTGCTGAAAATGAGTCTGTACACTCTATGTTGAACTTCTAAATAAAATAACTCATGGTAAGCACGAGCTCCAGCTAGAGTAGTTACGAAAAAACTTTTTTAGTTTACACAATATGCGGACACTTGACGCTGGACACGCTCTGGTCATAGCACAACTCCGTGCTAAGGGGGTGGATGCTTTTGTGTAGTTTGTATGTGTGTATGTACTTAGGTTTAAGCGTGTGTGCAGGTACCAACAGACGCCAGCTCTACTCACCGCAGCTGCATGAGATTTGTGGCATAATATA
>NW_016167211.1:18539-22063 GCF_001687245.7 Rhagoletis zephyria | reverse complement strand
AATTGTCGAAAAATCATATTGCTACATATTGTGCCATTATACATGCATATATCGCTCGTTTAATAATATAACGAAGTATTTCAAAATTTAAATTTTGTGGGAAAAGGCAATCAATGTTTTATCAATTCATATAGTTGGTATACAAAAAGACCGATGGGAAATCACATATCTTCGCCATATTTGGGAAGTTTGGTTATCTGTTAGACTGAACATATAGTACTACTCATCAAGTTTATTAATTACATAACGAAATCTCCAAAAACGTAAATTTTGATTTACATCTCTATATTATTAAACGTGCGATGTATATTTTTAACCGACTTCACAAAAAGGAGAAAGGTTTATATATATATTATGTATGTTACCGCATAACTTAGGACCACGTTAACCGATTTCTAAAATTCTAAAATTTTTTAAATGAAAGATGTTACCTCGGAGGTGGTCCCATATTAATTTGGTTTAAATCCGATCATCGGATCATGAAGAAATTAACGATACTCTTAACTTTTTATATGAGAATTGAGGTCGGTTTTGTTTTTTGCTTAAAAATTACTTGTATGTATTACTATTTATTTTGCTCACACAACCCAATAAACATTGGGCTTGGTTAACAATTCGGAAATGAACAACAAATTTTTTTTCGAGTCTCACCTTCCATAAGGAATATGGAATAGGTTAGTATTCGATTCGAGAATTAGGCCATTCTCCAGCAAAACGGAACCTTAGTTATCCCATGTAAATATTTTACCTTCGTTATGAGTTCAAAATCCAGCCCATATCGAATTGAAATTCTAATGAGAGCGAAGAGAGTTTTCGGCACCTCTTTTCCAGCAGAAGCAAAACTTTTAGCCCCTTACTGTGACTGGCAAACATCTACATCGAATGCACTCGACTCTGGATACCAAAGTTTGAACTATCGTCAATAAAGGAGAAAATGGAAGCGGTTTTAGTGAAAAGCCGAAAGAAATCGAGAGTCCGTAGAACAGCTTCTGAGATACTTCGCCGACCTAAACGGGGTTAGATCGCCGAAACAACAGCCCTTGGTCGGGTAAAACCCGAGTCATTCCGGTGCGTAGAACCGGCTGTCGTGGGAATAGATAGAACCACAATAGCCCAACTTCGCTCTGGCTACTGCAGCAGGTTAAACTCATACCTGAGCAGACTAAACGCGGATATGCCAAATGAGTGTCCGGCATGCGGAGAGACCCCCACGATTCGAAACATCTCTTCGCATGCCCGGAAAGCCCGACAACCCTAGCGGCTTTGTCCCTATGGATCGACCCAATGGAGGCTGCACGCTTCTTAGGGCTGCCGTTAGTGGAACTTGACGACAACGACTGAGATATCAACCGATCTGGGCGGGGTTGTTGTAGCCGCTACAACAACAACAACAGAGTCCGTAGAATTAATTGTTGGCAACGCGGCAATAAAATCAAGCCTGCATATCACTAGGAATGCTTTATTGACAACAGGTTAAGCTTCCGACAACATGCGGAATATGCTACACATAAGGCATCGCAAGCTAGCAGTTCTTATCCAGAATGCTCCCTAATTTTGGCGGTCTAAGAAGTAGTAAAACGTTTCTGCTGTCGAACCTCTGACGATGCGGCACATTTTATTGCAGAAATGATTCCGTTGGACATTCTCACGGTTGAAACGAAGAGGTTTTAGGCAAAAATCGTTCTACTTCTGAACTAAGGTTGAATTTGAGTTCACAATTCAAAAGCCTTCAGAACTTTTCTCAGTTGCTCTGCCTGAGAGAAAAACACAACAACCACATGACAGAAAAGCTCTCAACTAGAACGGTAAATACAAGTCATACAGGCCGAACATCGTCCCGCGGTTGCAACCAAAGTATGGGGAACTGGGGGGACATGGGGGTATAGAAGATACACCCACAAATTTGGTCGCGACGACAGCAATACGTGTTCAGCATGCGACGCCCAGGAGTACCTAAAGTATGCGTTGCTCGAATGACCACGCTTGGAAAATGAGAGAAGCAGACTGTAGCTGCAGGAGAATATCTGAAGCCAAATAGTATTGGACATGCGATGATAAAATCCGAAACCGGGTGGAATGCAATATGCGATGCAGTTGTAAACATCTAACGAAAGCTGCGTTATTTCCGAGGCTGAAGGTATCGATAACGAGTGAGCAACAGTAGGGGAGTAGTACTAAATCGCTTTCTCATATAACAACGTACTATAAAAAAAAAAATATTTATAATTCAACAGAATTGGTACTATACGCTTACCCTGAAGATCATTGCATTTACTGAAATTACATCCGGAGTAAAAATTATCCTACACTCAGTGGCGGATTTACCATAAAGGCAATATAGGCAGGTGCCTAGGGCGGCAAAAATTTAGGGGCGGCAAAATTTGCGTTGAAAAAAATTCTTTTTTTTTCAAGTGAGCTGCACTAAAAGTAGAATTTGTGTTGTACATTTTAAGACATAAATTTGAGATCCAATTATGCAATCAGAAAATATGACAACATTGTTAGGTATTTTTGATATTATTTAAGTGATAATTTAGTATTTTTGAAATTATAACTTATCAAGTGAACAAACTTTGTTGATGATGGCTTCATTTAAAAGTTGAAAACCTTTACCCAAGGCAAATACCACTTTTTCATCTTAAATTTGGGGTATTCACAACGGTGTCGTACGTGTCGTATTGTTGTATGTCGTAAACTTTAAAACCGAAAACGAGTGATCTCAGCCGTAGGATTTTTTTTGGCAATCAGCTGTTAGTGTTTTTACTAAGGAAGTTGTACGATTGTATAAAATCTTCCGAATAAAACGAGATATTATTTTGTTTTTCCATTTTTATTGTGCTATTTCACCGCAATCGAAATTTTATACTTTATAACTTATCCTAAATTATAGTACTGTTATTTCAATAACTTAGTATTTGCCCTCTGTTGTTTTATATGTAATTTAGCTTGTTGTTTGGTCTTATTGTTTTATACATCTAAACCACTGCACCAAATTTAAATTTGTGTTTTTTACAACCATAATTGTTTATGAATTTGTTTTTTTTTGTCGGTTTTTAGTTGATTGTTAAATTTCTTTTTTACATTGTTCCAATTTTGAGACTCTTTAACTTTTGATTAGCTTGTGAACTTTTCTTTAGTTTTATATTGTAAGTGTTTGCTTTTTAAATAACTACATATTTATTTTAAGAGTTCTTGTATTTTTGTTTTTATAATCGCCTTCTATAAGAGGTTTGGTGTTGAATTATTTTCTTAAATTTATGCTTATTCTTAGTACATAAAAACAATTTGTTAAACTTACATATTTATGTGGCCGTGATTTTGGGTCAGATGTTTTAAATACATATAACTCGTAAAAAATTCTGTTATTAAATTTATTGTGTGGAATGCTAACAAATTAAAATTTATTTTTCAAATTAGCATACATACATGCACGAATACATACGTATTTACATATGCATAGAGTTAGAAAGATACTAATATGAATGATGGACAGCGACTTCACTCCTTCTCCACGGCTTCTAACT
>NW_016167211.1:0-16373 GCF_001687245.7 Rhagoletis zephyria | reverse complement strand
ATTTTTTTTTTGCGGCCTGGTCTATCTTACAGTCGTAATTAAGTGAACAGTTTGACCGCTTGTTTGTATGTATGTATGCGTGTGTTTTGGATTTCAATTTGCAGCGTTTTTAACAGTTTTTATATTTTACGGCTTTAGTTAAATGTTTTTTTTTCTCTTTTTTCTTTTTAGTTTTTTAATTAGTTATTTTTTTCGCATTAGGTCTTTGTTTAAAATTTGCGCTTACATATTTAATTTAGATATCTGCTTTACACAATTTTGCTGTTGTTGTTTAGTGGTTTGTTTTCAAATAAACCTACACAGATACAATCATATGTATGTATGTATGCGGTTTATTTATCATTTATCATTCATTGTTTTATTGTTTAGTTGACTTTTGTTGGCTTTTTTAATTCATTGTGCATTTTTGTGTTAACGCATTTGTTGCATTGGCTATAACTACAAAACTATGTATGTATGTATGTATGTATGTATATACTTACTATTAGTAATTATATTTATTTATTGTGTTGTCTTTTTATTGTTCCAAAAATATGTATGTACATGTGTATATGTCACGTGCTTATTTTATAAAAAAGAAAACTAATTTACATAGGAATCTATTCACATTTGATTTTAACGCATTTAATGCAAAGTACATAAGGACATACATACATATGACATAAATAAGTTCAAAAAGATATTATTTGCATTGGCAAACAAGCATTTAAAAGAGTTGAAAAAATATGTATGTATGTATGTATTATGTGTGAGTGAGCACTTAGAGGCATAGCGAGAGGTGTGTGTTTATATTTTAGTTATTTTATTAAAAATTTTTTTTACTTAATTACATAATTATTGATACGTATACATACATACATGCATATGTATGTATGTTTTATGAATGCACCGGCCTACGCTGTTTGACAATATGTAATTACATAATTACCGCAGTCGCCAGGATGTGTTTGAAGGAGAAACCGAATTTAGTTGAGGTTCTTATCTTTTTGTATTATTTTTTTTTGTTAAAAGTTTTCTCTAAAAAAAAAGTGAAATTCGTAGTTTAGCCTGGCAGAGATTTTATTCTTAGTAACTCTACAAACAAAAAAAAAAATTGTTTATAAAAGGGGGAAGTAGTATCGAAACCAAAAAACAATTTAGAAACCTTTTTATATATCAACCAAACGATTGTCGTTGATGCGGTAAATGTTTTTTTTTTTATGGGGCGCATATATATGTATGTATGTGTGCACTTACGTAGGTGTGGGCGTAGATCAAAGCAAATTTCAAGATGACTTCTTTTGTGCCTTTTTGAGCTTTTTCTCTTTTTTTTATAGTTTTCAATGCACACGCATCAAAGAGCCTCGTTAGGTCTACATGTATGTATATATATATAAATTTCATTTATTTATATATAAATTTTTTTATTTACACATTTTTATTTTGTAGACCTAACGCGACACTTTGATGTGTGTGAATTGAAAACTATAAAAAATGTATATATAAATAAATAAAATATGTAAAAATTTTGTATGTTTATAAAAATCAACGGACGAAAAATATGCACAAAAGCTTTGTTCTTTCGAAACTTGTACGTGCTTTTTCTAAAAGTGCAAATTAATGCGATTATGTACGGCGGTGTAGCATAGACAAACGGCAAAGTTAACGGAACATTTGGGTTGATCGAAATTGCACACTGAATTGAATTAAAAAAAAAATTAACTCAACAAAACTTAATCAACTTGAAATATTAATAAGAAATAAAATAAAATAAAACAAAGTAAATTAACCTCTATATAAAAGTAAATAAAAAACTAAAAATTAAAATTAGAATAAAAAAAAAATAATTTTGGATACATTAATTTAATTATAGTTGCTGTGGACTTAAAAAAAAAAAACTAAACTAAAAAAATAGTTTAACTTGAAATAATAATAAGAAAAAAATAAAACATAGTAAACTAAAATCTATGAAAAAAAACTAAAAACTAAAAATGACAATTAAAATAAAAAAACTTAATGTTGTTTATCGAATTGGAGGACGCAGCTCTCACCACTCGGCTTTAGCGGTTGCACACTTGTACTTTTTTTTAATTCATTTATTTTCTTATATCTGGGAAATTCGTCAACCGATTAATGCAAGTGGTATACCGTACCAAATGAAAGGCAACTGAATTTGCCATATTTTGTTAGTAAATATTTTTTCATTAAAATTGCAAGTTTTCGAGATATTTACAAAGATTTGAGAAAGGTTTTTTGTTTTTTTTTTTTTTGCAAAAATGGAAAATCTTTCGACTTAAATATATTGTAAAAAATATATAGGAAAATGACCTTCGAAAAATTTTCTTAAAAAAAATTTATATTTACAAAAAATATAGGACATTTAACAATTAACACCTTGGAGTCAAGCAAACGATGTTTCTGTAGCAAAGTGTGCTCTTTCAACTTTATTAAAAAAAAAAACTATAAAAACAAAATAAATTTTTAAATTTAAGAATTTAGAGAATTTAATTAAGAGTACCTTTCAGTTAAAAGATAATGAAGCCCGTCAAAAATCCGTCCGGCTGTTGAACTTTTTGAAGAGTAAATTCAGCTTTGCACCACTGTGCGCTGGCCATGTTATACGAATAGAGTACCACTCCAGCTCTATAACAGAGGGAGAGGAACGTCTCCTCTGCGATGAAAAAATCAGATGGAGAAGGACTTGACTTCACTTATTTATTTAAAGTTTAATTCCTCTAAAAAACGATTACCCATAAAAATTAACCAATGTGATTACCCCATAGTGGAGTTAACTCTAGCCGTTGGAAACTTTGAAAACTTAATTACATATGCTTCTGGTGGAAATGGCCCAAAAAATTGAATGAAGAAAAATATCTTTTTGTGTTTTTTTTTTTTACTAAAAACGCGTCTGTTTCAGTTGTTTGTAAAAAAGTACGGAATACAGGATTAAAAAGTTATAAATGCGGAAAAAATGTGTCTGCTCCAATGTGTGTTTCCAGTTGAAGCACATCGATGAATTATTACACTTATCTAAGTGCATGCAAGCGTGATTTTTCTTATACTATTAACTGTTTTTAATGTTATTATTTAAGTTCGAAATAAAATTGGATTAAATTCATTAGTCACTATTTGCTGTTTATCATTTATTATTTATTGTTTGTTGTTTATTTTTTTATCATTTACTATTTATAATTTATATGCGCACAATTCAATTGAGAATGCATATATGTATGTATTTTGTGTTTTACATACATATACATATATGTATGTATGTATGTGCACCACACACGTTGATTGCATATAATGCTCTTATTATTTTTTGCTCTATATTACAATTTAATTTTAAGGAAGACCATTGTTTTCTCGCTTTCAAATTTTCATATTTATTTGCACTTATGTATGTATATGTACATAAACGAGCACAATCTTAATTAGCGTTTTGTTTAAATACTAATCGTGAGTGTGTCTTTCTGTAGCAATGCATATGTATGTATGTATATAAATTTTTATATTAGAGTGGTTCAAAAGAATCGACTTTGTTTTCAAAATTCCTTTTGAAATATTTCCGGCATAGTGAAAAAAAGAAATCTGTCAAAAGGATATCATGAATTACATTAAAGTTTTTTTTTTTTTAATTTTCGGCAAAATATATACTTCGGGAAATATCATAGTTTTTCCTGAAAATTTTATAGTTTTTTATTCAGTGATAAATTTTAACATTTTGCCGAAAATTGAATGGAAAACGTTAAACTTATAATATGTTCGACTTTAACCTTGGAATTACTACTGGAGTGAATTTTTGGAAAATTCATAAGAAACTTTTTTGCAGCCTTCAATTTCCTTCAAAAATATATACGTATGTACAAATATCGCTCGTTGATTTAAAAACGAGTTATAAAATTTCAAAATTAAAAAAAAAAAATGTTTCTGTGTTATTTAAATTGAAAATATAAATTCTCGATGAGTGTCTTTTTTCACTGTCCCGAAAATATTTCACAAGCGATTTAAAATAAGTAAATTTTTTTGAACCAGTGTAATCTATACATACAAATGTATGTATGTATGTATATATGTATATACTATATATGTATTTTATGTAATATACTACTAGGCTGTGGGAGAAAAAGATGCTATTAAAATTTGTTGGACATTTAAACGTGATTCGAGGTTTGTTTTTCCGTCATTCCGGCTTACTACCTAATTGCATTACTTTTTAATTCCGTTGTAATAAAAATAATTGGTACTCATCTAACCTAAAGTATGTATAAATATACGCAAGTGCTTCGCTTTAACCAAAACCGTTTTTTTTTTTTAATTTATTTATCTACAAATACACGCACGTGTCAGGGCATTCATACTGTAATTACCTATGTAGTTGGATAACAAAATTAAATTAATTTATTGACTTCGTCTTATACATACTTACATATGTACAATATACTTAATTTTTGAGTTTTGTATTTACATTTGATGATTTCCTACTATAACTGTGTACATATGTACATGCATATGTACATACTTGTATGTATGTTTGCGTAATTGCATATTTGCTAGGTAATGGCTATTTGTTGCTCGATTGATACAAAGGCATGTCAATGTGACACAAATCATTATTCAAATTGCTTATAGGTATGTAGTATTATATCTGTACGTATGCCTGCACATATATATGTATGTATGTATATATTGTACGTATGTCTATGCGATTATATATGTATGTAGGCGTGAGTATAATGCTATTTTGTTGCGCCTATAACTATGCTAAGACTCAATGACTAGAAAATTTATTGTTTATCGTTTGTTTTTCAATTCAAATGCACAAGGTTTATGCTGCATAGCGCTGCTGTCAAATTGGAGACTTACAGCAATAAAAAAAACTCAGTGCATGACTAGTGTAATAACTAGAACGCGATTCTCAAAAACATAGACGATACCCGATTTCTTTAAATATCGATACTGAGTACTCCAAAGTACGCAGTACTCACAAAAGAACTTTAAAAAAATACCCGATCCTTAAACGCCGGAAGGCGAACACGGGCAATCGTCGTCAAAGCCAAATATCCATGGCAGCAAGGTATCATGAGCTTCTGAAAAGTGGTCAGACGATTGATAGGGCTCTCGACAGACAGAGAAAATTATGCGTTTGAAGCGAACGATTGCGAAAAAATGGCCGGAATGGTATGAGCCTTTTCTCGATGGTACCGGATGTGAAGCCTTAACCCTTTATCGCCTTATAGCTCAGACCTTGCACCAGCTGACTTATTAGCGCGGAATCGCTACTTTGCAAGAGAACTGCGAAAAATTTACAGCTAGCGATTGGAAATAATTTCAATAAAATACATTGTACCAAATCTCCACAATAAACTCCCAAAACCGATTAAGTTTATTTTTTGTACATCTCAAAAACTATTATAATTACAAATATGGATCTGTTTTCTTTTAAAGCTGATTTTTAGAGCTATAAAAAAATTACAGAATTTTGAAAATGAAATCGAAAACTTATAAATATTTTTGGGTAAATTTTTTTATACAATACCTGTAACTGAACTTAAGAGATGCTGAAAACTTCAAGACATAAGTTTTTGAACCTTGAAGCAATTTTTCGTTTTGTTAAAAAATTTTTAAATTTAGAGTTTGTAAGAAATTTTTTTTCAAAGTTCAAAGACTCATGCAAAAAAAAAAACCCTTGAAAATTTCGAGATCTTTTAAGACCAGTGTATAAAAAAGGTAAAATTCATACAAGTTTTTGTATTAAAAATTTTTTAAATTTCACAATTCTTTAATTCTTTTTTGTTTTGCGACTTTTTTGAGACCAAATCCATTTTTGCATGCCATTTTGTTACATATTTCGAAATCTTTGGGTTGCAATTTGACAGGTGTCGAGGTTAGCTCCCAAATCAAAAGTGTTCTTTGTTTAAATTATGAAAACCTACTATAAAAGTATGTATTCTGACTTTTCGCGCTCCAAGAAGCCTTTAAAGTCCATAAAATTGTTCGAGAAACGGATTCTTCGATTTTTCGACGTTCTCGGGAATTACAACTTGGATATTTCCTTATAAATTCGAATGTATTGTCACTCAGTTACAAAAGAATGCAGCTAAAATTTGCTGAAATAGTATGTAGATATGTATGGGAGCTCTGAATACGAAAACCTTAAAACCGACTACAAATACTCTTTAGATCGTGCCCCTAAAATAGCCTCGCCTATTTACAACAGCGTTTTCTTATTCTAATACTGGATTTCCACTGGGCCTTAAATGAGAAGAATTTTTGCCATTTCAATGAATCGTCGTATGCCATGAACTTTATTAAGGCTAAACGAGTTTTTAGCGATTTTACCATGCAAATCATATGAGTCATGTTATAAATTCATAAAGCCTCCAATTTGAGCAAAACGTTATTATGTACATATGTATGTACCAATTCATAGGGTGTATGAACACTTTTTATATTTTTTCTTTTGTGTAAAATAATTTATGCTTTGAGTATAAACTATAAGCGATTGATATTCATTTCAAGTGTAGGTTATAAAAAATAGTTTTAAAAAGTGCTTAATAGTAATGAGAAGTCGTAGGATAAAGCTCTTAAAAATAGCGTCAACTTAACCGAGACTTTCGAAACATTCAAAGTTTTATTTCCAAAAAAAGTGCTAAACTTGTTAATGTTACACGATCAAGAACCTGCTCTCAAGTTGTAATACACACTCACACTGAATCGATATGAATTTTTCCTTTCTAGTCGTGTGGCAACTTGGCAAGTCAAACAGCTGATGTGTCAATTCTAATGAATTTTGACATGAAGTGTGTGTTTGATAAACTTGAAAACAAGTTCTCGATCGTGTAACCTCATGGTTAAACAACGTTTCCACATACCCCAAATTGCGCAGTTCCGATTATAAAGTAGCTGTTACACGCAACAAGAACCGATGGTTTGAAAGGTCTTTCCGACTCAAGAATTTTTAAAAATGATTGCTGGAGCATTTACGCTTCGCGTGCAAAGTGACTTTGGAACGCTGAAAAATGTACTAAAAATGATAAAATGGCCTCAAAATGTCTGCGAATTAATATTTAAATACTTCATTTTAGAAGAATAAATGAATTAAAATTCCCGTCTCATACGGCAACACTCGGCTGGTTTGACAATACCTTCAGCAGAAATCAAAATTGCTACTGCAGCACGAAAGCGAAAGTTGAAATGATTTCTCGAAAGAGATTTGCCTTCTTTCAATTGCAGTTACACCCTGCAACTTTTATTTCCGAAAGTGATTACTGCAAATCTGCGAAAAGAATTTCGCTTTCGGTTTTTGATAGCAAACTGCGGGGGAAAAGCGCTTTCATTGCCACGTCTAATCGCAGTTTGAACTTCCATTCGAAATTGCAACTTGTAAACAATTTCAGCGCACAGATCTTTCTATGAGCCAATTTAGAAACGTATCACAATTTCAGCTGCGATTTGTTGCTCGTGGAAACGCACTATTAAATCTTCAAGTAAAAAGAAAAAAAAAAAACAGCACAAAAAAATACAATTTTATTAAAGAATCTTGTAAATTTGCTGATCACGTTTTTTCACAGTTTTTTTTTTATATTTTCAGCATATATATGTACATATAAGCATTATACCGATTAGCTTCAAATGTGCCGCTGATCTCTCTTATATTTAACTCAACCTAGACTAGTTTATAATAAATTATTTAATATTTTTTTATTTAATTTAATTTTGCTCACTATATGTTAATGTATTTGAAATACTTATTTAATAGTTTTACATTCTATATAACTACGCACGAATTTTGTTAACTTTTTGCTGTTTAAATTGCATCAAAACATTTGTAATTTACAATTGGCTACGCATGTAATTCAACGACTTACAGCTAATTCAATGTATCAATCATAATCATAAGTTTTTATAACTATGATTTGAAAAAACTTTTTTTTTTCAAATATTTTTTTTCGAGTTTAATTTTTTTTTGCCGATTATTCGTACGGTTTCATGCTTATGTTGCCTATGTATGTAAGAATGTAGAGTATTACTTTTATTTATATGTATGTAAGTACGTAGGTATATGTGTGTGTGTGTGTTTGTTTGTAAGTAATACCTGCATTTTCTATACTTTTTGGCTACTTTATAAAATAGTTAACTTTATACTTTTTCGATATTAAGTACATGTGTATCTATGTATGTATGTATGTATGTATTTTGTTTTTATCGAGTATTTTCATTTTGTTCACACGATAGATATCAACTTGTGTTCGGCTTGAGTAAGAGTCGTGAAAATTTCGGGAAAGTTAATAGAATATTTTTTAGATGTTGTTATCGTTTCACTTCACATATTCTCTTTTGGTTTTTTTTTTTTTTGTGTTTGCTTTTTTATTATACAAATTTTATTATGCTATTAATTTTTTATGTCAGTGAAATTCATAGCTCTGCTAAATAGTTAGTTTTGAAGCATGTTATATGTACTACATAGTTATGTATGTATGTATGTATGTATGTATGTAAGTATGTTTGAAGATAGTTTCGCTGTACGTTGTGTAATATTTTAGCTATCATATTATGTAAGCGCTCATTCATCTAGATTATTGCGTTTGTTTAACTCTATTAAAACTATTTGTTTTCTTAAACAAGCTTCACATCGTCTTATACATACATACATATGTTCATATGTGTATGTATGTATGTTCTACTTTTGCTTTGATTTTCTGTTATCACATTCTCTATGTCAATAAAACTCCAATAAGTATGCGCCCCTTACAGCATGAATTCGGTAAAATATTAGTGTTTATCGTAAATTTTATGAATGCAGAAAAATTCAAAATCGGCTTGACAAAAATTTAATCTAGTTAATGGATTTCTTTACAGTTAAGTGAAGTGATATACTAATTTAAATTTTGTTTTAGCAATATTGATTTGTTGTACTGCTAGTGCAAATAGGGAAGAGCAATAAAGAATGTAGGATTCCAAGGGACCAAAGAAATTTGATTTTTGGCGGGGACGACAAATCTTGGACATAACATACATAACTACTATAGCAAGGCGACAGCAGTCTTCGCAGTACTAAAAATTCGAGTGGTCCCCAAGAAAGGAAATGTCTTACTGTGCGAAGCATAGCGTTTGGCTTTGAGAGCGTTAGCAAACTCCGTACTGCGTAGGTGTGCAGTAGGAATGTTAGGTCCCGAAAATCCCGGGACTCTTGGCAAATAATGTTTGGTGCATAAATACTGGTTCGTTATTGAAAATGTCCTTTTAAAAATTTATCCTTGAAATTTCGCAATATTTATTTTTGGCAAAATTATACGTTAAGGACTTATATAAACTCGATAATATCCTCGAATGTCGTCCTTCTAACTTTATCAGCTAAAAAAATTACCTATTCGTCCTTTTGAATCCAAAATTTTTTATTTTTTTTTTTAATTCTAAAGAAATTTCCGCCTTCATTTGGTACCCATATTTTTATTCTACATTGCATTGAATTTTTTAAATAATTTTTGAAATCAGTCATATCTTTGAAATTACAAGGTCAGAGAGAAAAAATAAAAATGCCACTTTAAATAAAGAAAGTTGGTTTCAAACCCATTTATTTATTATTTATTTTATGGCAGGAGAGCTTCTCAAACAATATGGAAGCATTTTTTTTGATTTAAGTTGTTGAAAAGTAAGGAATATCTAAATCCCGAGACTAATTCTGGGAACCCGGAAAACGGATTAACATCCCTGCCATGGTCACTTCCGGAAGACAGGAATCGCAGGGGAAGTTTAATGATCTGGACCGCTTCACCTAATACTATTTCAGATCTCTTTCTAGCATACTCGTCCGCTTACTCATTTCTCGGAATGATTATTTTGTTGTTGTTAAAGAGCTTGTAGGCATATTCGACATTCTTTAACGCATACCGAATTAGTCGTTGCCGACCCCAAGGTTTTGATGAGAGCTTGACTGTTAACAACGAAGGCAAGTTTAGAGGTAGCTAGGTAAATCATGCTTACCAGCTTTGCCGATTTGTCAATTACATATATCTCAGCCTGGAATACGCAGCAGTGATCTGAGAGTGTTTAGGACGACCCTCTACAGGTAGTTCTCAAGGGAAGACGCCACTTTGGAGCCATCCGTGAAAATAAGGATTTCGTCAGCGTTTAGAAAAATATTTAACTTCCAGCTACTGTACTCAACACTCATTCTGTTGTTGTTGTTGTAGCGGCTACCAAACCCCACTCGAGTCGACTCATCCATCTGGGTGGGGTTTTGGGGGGCATGCGAAGAGGTGCTGTGAGTTAAGTGGTGACACTACGCATGCCGAACACTGGTTGGTCACTCAGGTATGAATTTAGGCCGCTGCAATAGCCAGAGCGAAGTTGGGCTATGGAGAGGAGGGTGGTGTGACCGTAGCAAGTTGCTCGTAGCGTGTTAAACGCCCGAATCGCAGAATGCTTTTAGCCGCAGGTGGAATGTCCATCTTATCTTCGTAGCAGATCGACTTCTGAGAGCCCTATAGTTTCTGTGGTACCTATAACAATGCCCTTTAATATTATCAAGATAGTCACAAACCATTAAACAAATTCGCTCATTACCAAATAATTTTCATCAAATCGATTTTAAATTTGTTCCACGCTGATCAGAAATCCTAAACAAAAAATTGGCGCTTTGAAATTTTGCAAGTATGCATGTCTAACATTTTGACAATTACCTTTGAAATGAATTTCTTCTTCATCGAAAGTTTGTCTTATCACAGCGAAATATATTTCACTTTTTTATTGCATTTTATCTTAACCATATTGAATTCATACAACAAACTATGCAGCATACGGCGAAATGGAACAAAAGTATTTTTTACATGAATTTCACTAATTTTAAAATCAAATGACCTTAATTTGTAGTTTACGTAAATATGTGCGCGAATTTGCCTACATATTTTCCATTTTATTGCGTTTTCTATTGTGTAAAAATTAATTGTTTTTTTTTTTGCAATTTCTGGCATAAAATTACACTTGTTCGTTCGTTGACTGAGGCACATTTTGTTGTTTTTTTTGTATCTTAACGTACATACATACATGCGTTGCAGATTTTTTTAAAAGTATATAAGCCGAACTAGTGTTTTTCTTTAGCATTTAGACAAAAAAAAAATATATATAACAAAGCTTTTCTTAAAAAAAAAAAGTGAAACTTTCTCATTTGGCGTCTGAAACATTTGTTGTTGTGTAGAGTCCAGATTTTTAAAAGCTGCCGCAATGCTGACATCAATTATGGGAACTGTTAAAGAAATAGGGTAAATGAATTTTGATATTTTGTAAAGGCATATATGGATTTAATGTGGCGTGTGCACATTAGACCGAATCAGAAAAAAAGTTCGTCATACACCCCTGAGCGTAAAGTATTTTGCAGTCGATGTTTTTGTCTCGAGGAGAACATTTGTTTAGTGTCAAAGTTCATTGATCTGAAGTACCGCGTTTTAGTACTTACCCACTGGATCTCAGTTCTTGCCACCCCAACGTACCACCTTAATGCCAATAAATTAAAGCTCACCAAAAATCATATACATTTTGCTAAGGATTTTTTTTGATTATTCCAGTAGAACTATTTAATATTTTTTTTGACGAATGTACTTAGGTGGCACCAAATAAGGTTTTTTTTTTTTGAATTTGCCTTTCAAAAATACTACTTTAGGTTCAGGGGTGTACTACGAATTTTTTTTTGTTTGCTTGTAAGGTGATGCGGTCTAATGCACATACATACATACAAGGACTCCAACAACCGTTAACATGTTAATTTTTGTTTAAATATTCACAAAGTTTTTCGAGTCATTTTTTTTTTTGAATTTTTCATAAAAATTTGTTCATGTTACAAGTATAACCAAAACCACGTAAATAAAAGTTTCGAACTTAAAATAGAAGTTGAAAAAATTCAAAAAATTTTCAACAAAATTTCGAAATTTTTGATATGGAAATTTTTGGGTATGCAGTTTTATAACCCATACAATTTCATTCATTTTCCTATAAATGTTTTAGCCCCGCTTTTCATTGAAGTGAAATTTTTTGGTATCTTTGCTGTCGGTTCCAAATAAGAAGCTTCGCTGCACCTCGTTGAGTGTGAACATCCGTAGTCTCGCTTCTCTGCGCATTGCTTGCTCGCTTCGGCACCGCTTTCTATGTGGTGTGTACGTACCCTAACCCCGTTTGCAAAAAAAAAAAATAAAATAAAAAAGTTTTAATAAACTACACTTTTGCACGAAAAGCTGCAAACATACACTTTATTACTAAAATTTTATGGGGTATACAGCTGCACACTCAAAAATTTGTCAAAAAATTCAGTTTAAAAAGCTCGAAATTTTAATGAAAATTTTATTGAATTTTTCAAAATTTTTCCGAGTTTTACGTTACCCTAATATAGAAAAGCCCTAACTGATTTTCCTTTCGCGGATTTGAGTCACTGTATGTACAAGTGTTTAAATGATATAAACGCACATATATTAATTTTTTTTTCCTTTCGAGTACTTACAATGAAATGTGGTGCGGAGAAGAGTACAGCCAAAGTTGCAATTATTGTAAAAAGCGTGAAAATTATAAGGCACAAGCGATCGACTACCATCGCCGCAAATTTCCAATCTCTCGTTACGTCGCCCGTTTCATCCTCTTTCTTCAACTAGAAATACAATAAAAAGAAGTCAGTGTGGATACTGTTTTCTTGTACACAAAATAAATAACCGATAATTTTTTATACTGTTAATGAGTGGAAACTATTGAATTTTTTGCGGATTTTCTTCGGGGTTTTTTTTTTTCGAGATACTCCGAAATTGTTCAGAGCTTTTCATGTTTTGTTCAAATTTAGTTTTACATTTAAGTCTTACCTTCTCAATTTTAATTGTATAAAAAATACATATCAGAGGTGAATAGTTTATTTAATTTGTTTTTCTTTTTACTATATAAAATTCATATAAATTCATATTTAGCAACCGCTATTTATAACGCCTTTCGCTGACTGTATAATGTTTTGTCTAACTTGAAAATTCGTGTTATTTTATTGAATGCAATGCGGAACATCAATTTTTTTGTCTTGACATAAGCAATTCTTAAATTCAGAATTTATATAAAAATTTAGCAAGCGATTTTTGTTTCGGTCTACAAGTGTTCTGCCCTGTTCTCCTACCGTAACGGACACTTTTAACCTTATTTTGAAGAAACTCATTGTATGTCCATTAAAATTTGCAGGTAGAGGGTTAAACTGTTCTACAAACATTTTAAGCCAAAAATTTCACTAGGTGTCTATATACGAGATTAAAAAATTACACTTTTAAAAGATTTTTGTTTATAATATAACACTGTACAACAAAAACAAAACAAAAGTTCAAAATACGAAAAAATCAATGCTAAATAAATATAGTAAAACTGAATATGTAGTTTTTTCTCTCTGTTTTGCAGATTTTTTTTTAAAGGACTCTGAAATTTCAGTGATGTGATTCATTAAAAAAGTTATTTAAAAAATGTTCGTGGTATTGAAAAAGATACAGTTTTCTGGTACACAAAGGACGAAAATAGTTATTTTTGGGAAAAAAATATATTTTAAGCACTAATATGCATATTACCACAACCTCGAATTTCATCCTTCTAGTTTAGGGTAAAAAAATTATCATGCTTCTCTTTTGACTTTTGAGTGACGTTTAAATCTGGTCTTTCGAAAAATAAAGTAAACTTTAGTGAATAATTATTTGGTAAAAATTTTAACTCCTTAACTCCTGCAATTATGAGGCTATTGTCCTTTATTTGAAAAGCTTATTAAAAATGGTGGTTCGAGGGTTAATATATTCTACAGAAGCGTATGGATTTTTGGAGTGATTTGCTCCTGAGTCGAGTTTCAGTGGTGGTCCGAACACTGCTGAGAACTACAGATAACAATCTCACACTGAATTATTCGAATTTTGTTCATTCGGTGACTCGCAGCAAAATTCTTCGCTTAATATTTTTGTATAACATTTTAACCCTGTAAATGCCGCTTTAATGAACTTTTCCAAAAGGGATCAAACATAGAGAATTAAAGGGTTAAACCTTTTTTGTTCCAGATTTCTGAAGTCAAAAACTATGTCAAAGATCGATTTACACATTTTTCTTAATGGTAAAATTTTTAAAATTTAGAAAAAAAAAACCTAAATCGCGCTCATTATTAACAGGATGATTTCTTAATCTTCGTTAACAAATAGAGCAGAATTTCATGCTTAATAATTTTTGTATAGAGAATTTCCGCACTTAAAAAAATGTACATACGTCTAATTTGAATCTCTACATTGAAAAATAATTCAATCGCGATTTAAGTGCTTTCATCAAATTAGCAGAAATGCCCTATAAGAGCAAGATACGTCTTTATTCGTTAGTGACTGGTGTTGAGACTTTTCACAGAATCATTGTTTCGCATCGAACTGGATTATATCTTCAAAGTGATGCAATGAAATAACTGAAATATTCATGATTTGACACAGCGATAAAGCAAACAAAGCGCGACATCTTCGATCCGTTACACCCATACGTACATACATATATATGTGTGAATATTCATACATTCATATATACAAAAAGCTATTTGCAAAAAGTACGCTTTTCAATCGAGTGGGGGGATGCCTTGACGCCCGCATGCCAATGCAAAATCACCATCTAAGCGCCGTCAAACCTAATTCCTATGAATGACATCATTAAAATCGAAAACAATAGACTGTCAATGGAAAATTGCTATCGATTGTAAGTGTTGTTGTTTGTTTGCTTGTTTGCTAGTTGCCTACTGCTTGCCGCTTTGAGACTATTGACAATTTTTGATATACCGTTGCACGCGGGTGCTACACACACACACACAGACACATTGCATCAACAAGCGCCAAGGTGTCTTTAAGCCTGGAAGATTGTTGTCGATTTGTAACGGCTCACCTGATCTGTTATCCATCGCAGCTCTTTGAGGATAAGCGCCAATTCATATTCCGCCGACGAACTGAGGCAGGTGTGTGACATGGCCTCGTGCATACGCGCATCACCGACGGGGCCAACGGGGCCGACAGGACCCACCGGGCCGACGCTGCCATCATCGCCTTGCCTGCAATGTGGGACATGGGAATGTAAGTGAATTTTTGTTTATGGATGTACATATGTATGTATGTAAATGCAAATAAGTGTACGGAAAATGTGACAGTGACACATATCAAACGCCGATTGGTGTTTGCCATCGATGCGGGCGTGTCAATGCAGAAATTCGCTTTTATTCTTGCACTGAATTGACTTGATGTTTGAGTATGCAAATTAATTTTTGTATTGATTGCTTTTGTGCACGGTTACCTTACATGGTATGTATGCATGTATGTTTATGCACACAAAAGCTACTCTTGAATTCTGATAAGGATATAGGGGAAATTGATAATTCACTTTACAATACCTTATTTACGATAAATTAACATTGAATGCATTTTTAATTTTCACAATATTGAGACAAATTAAAGTGATATTACATATTTTCTTATGTTTGTACATTAGGGTGCATCACTCTCCATACAGAATAGATAGGTACTGTTTTTCCAACGAAATTATACATTTTTTTATATCTAAGGCGTCCGCCTAAATATTTCGGAAGACTATTAAGAAAATCGTGATTTTATACAAATAAAACCAGCTTCTAAAAATATTCTTTCGAAAAATCGTCTTAGATTAAGGGTTAAGCTTAAAAAGGCTTAGAAATTTTATCAACGGAATCAAAATAATGAGATTTACGAAGGTATTTTAAAATCGGTCCAGCTTATGTAAATCTTAAGTTTTTTTCGAAATTTTTTTGGAATAAGTCCTTGAAAAAATTGATGAAAAACAGTGCCAATTTTTTCATGGAGGGCGATTTGCCCTAATGTACATAGTAAAAAAGCGGTGAACCAAATTTCGAATGAACGGGAGATGATTTTGATAGATTTATTTAATCGTTGTAACAATTCTTGGAAGCCTATTAGCCTATTTCCACCGAGCTTTAACTGAAACGTTGATAAAAAAAAACAAAAACAAATCGATAAATTTTAACTTAATATTTTATTAGAAAATACCTTTACAAACCTCTTTTCTTTGCCAGCGTTCATTATTGTTTACTTTTACATTTGACATTTCTCCTCCTCTTCGAAAAAATAATCGATAAAACTACTGAAAAGTTATCGGTCTAATCTGAGATTATTTTACACATAATTACAGATTAACTAGGGACAAATTTTGTATGGCTAATCTCTTTTTCTAATTACAGATTAGTGAGTTTAGCTTAAAAATGAGGATAATCTATTGATATGTAAATCTGCTACTATTGTTCCAACAACTTACATACAACCACAGAATAAACAGTATACAGAATACGCACCACATACAAATTTATTTTTCTTCGGCGGACGTAATATTACAAC
>NW_016167210.1:18577-22067 GCF_001687245.7 Rhagoletis zephyria | reverse complement strand
GAAGAAGAAAACACTAGCTTGATTAAGAAAGAAAGTTGTTCGCAACTTCATGTTGACAACGAAAAAGAAAAGAATAATAAAGAGCTTATTAAGGGAGATGTATACATACATATGTAGACATTGGTAAGTTATTTTATTTCAAATGAACATTATTTACACAATTTTACATAAAAATGCATAAAATCTAGTTCATGGTTTTCACCAACCAACATCATTTATTGTGGTTATATTATGGAATTGCATTGTAATATATTGCTACCTAAATGTGAAAAGGTGCCAAGTCCACAAATTTATTTTTTGATGCAGAATGACAGATAATGCGGAACTACATCTGTTTTTCGCCTCTCCTGAACAATTTCAAAAAAGAAGACTTGTTACCTTTTCACCTTTAGATAACGATACACATACATATGTATGTACTGTATTTACTTGATTTGCCATAAACCCAACNAATTGCATTGTAATATATTGCTACCTAAATGTGAAAAGGTGCCAAGTCCACTTCTTTTTAAATTTATTTTTTGATGCAGAATGACAGATAATGCGGAACTACATCTGTTTTTCGCCTCTCCTGAACAATTTCAAAAAAGAAGACTTGTTACCTTTTCACCTTTAGATAACGATACACATACATATGTATGTACTGTATTTACTTGATTTGCCATAAACCCAACCGTTGAAAATGTTGGTAAATAAGTATTTAAAACTGAAAACAATTTTTTAATTTTTTTTGTAAATGTCTACCTTATATTTCTTATTTCGATTAGAGCATAGATATATTTTATTTAAAACAAAATGTTTAAAGATAGATATTATTTTTCAGTAACAAATGCATACACAGATACAATTGAATGTATACACAATTTTTACAAAATTATAAGCTTGGCGAATTTTCATTTTTATTTATTTCCTCAGATGACTATGTTATTTTTAGTTTTTAATGCATCTTCGACATATATATCCAATCTGTTTTCTGACATTGAATTTNATGTTTAAAGATAGATATTATTTTTCAGTTACAAATGCATACACAGATACAATTGAATGTATACACAATTTTTACAAAATTATAAGCTTGGCGAATTTTCATTTTTATTTATTTCCTCAGATGACTATGTTATTTTTAGTTTTTAATGCATCTTCGACATATATATCCAATCTGTTTTCTGACATTGAATTTAATATTTCTATATACGTATTTAATTTTGTTGTAGTTTTGAAAGTTTATTATTTATTTTGTTTACAATTTTTACCTTTTTTATATCTCAAACTGATTTGCTTCTGATCTGATCTTGATCTGGTTGTGATCTGGTATTGATCTGCACTTTATCTAGTAATGATCTGTTTTGTATCAGCTATGAAATTGCTAGCAATCCGCTACCATCTGCCTCATATCTGCTTATCATTTTTATTCTTATTTTAACAATATATTTTTAAATTGTATTATGCATTTCGGCCGCTGTGGTGTAGTAGTAAGCAGTGCGTGCTTCCACTCCGCAACGCCNGTATTGATCTGCACTTTATCTAGTAATGATCTGCTTTGTATCAGCTATGAAATTGCTAGCAATCCGCTACCATCTGCCTCATATCTGCTTATCATTTTTATTCTTATTTTAACAATATATTTTTAAATTGTATTATGCATTTCGGCCGCTGTGGTGTAGTAGTAAGCAGTGCGTGCTTCCACTCCGCAACGCCTGGGTACACGGTCAAAAATTTGGGTTTAATTTTTAAACCGCGCTAGGACTACTGCCTTTTTTAAACTTTTATAGTCTACTTTTTAAACCAGTCAATAGTTTTACGCAATTTTTAATATATTCTGNTTTATAGTCTACTTTTTAAACCAGTCAATTCTGGTTTAAATTTTAGCCCAAAAAGTTCGTGGTTTAAAAATCAAACCAAAATGTTTTAATTCTAGTTTCTAGGTTTCATATATAGAAAATTTGGTTTAAAATCTAAACCGAAATAGAATATGTTTGCACAGCGAAATGTGGTGTTGATTCAAACTCAACATATGAAAGCACATTTACATGCGTGGCTGTAGCTGAGTGTACAAAGATGCTTGATACAATTGGTTGCTACCAAGGCTGTCCAGGTTCAATCCCAACCAGGCGGAGCATGAAATTTAAGACTGTTATTTTTTTTTTTATTCTTAATTATGAAAATGTTTGGGTTTAACATTNTTCCCAACCAGGCGGAGCATGAAATTTAAGATTGTTATTTTTTTTTTATTCTTAATTATGAGAATGTTTGGGTTTAACATTTTAACCGAATTGTTTAAATTCTAAACCCAACATATGTGCTCTCTTTTTTTTNCATATATTCTTCTTCTTCTTCTTATTTGGCTCTGTAACTGCCTAATCAATTATGGCTGAGTTCAACAAAGCACACCATTATTTTCTCTTTTGCTCCGAGTGTATTTCTGCTATGAAAAACAGCTTCCCATAAAAATACAATCGCCGTTCGGAGTCGGCGTAAAACTGTAGGTCCCTCCGCTTTGTGTGACATCAAGGCGCACGCCACAAATCGGAGGATAAGCTCGCCAAACACTAACATATGTGTAAGCGCCAATCTATTATATTATTATTATTATGCATTTCGTATCCCATTTTTCTTTTTCATGCCTTAATGTCTGTTTTTGATCTGCACCTGGTCTGATATTGGCATTATCACGGATAAGTGTTTTGGAATTTTTATTTATGTTTGATATATGTACATATGGGAGGTTGCATAGGAAAGTGGACCTCGGTGCAAAAATTATTTTCTTTATAAAACTAACAAACTAGTGGATAAGACATTTGTAAAAATCTTTTGTTGGTTGGTTGCAGTGCTTCCTAGTCTCTGCCCAGGACACAATTAGTGCATTATTGCGCCATTTTGATGCACTTCTCGTGGGGGATTAATATTTTTTCTATGCACTTCCTATGTTGCTAGGTCGACCCATTTCGATTCTCTAATGAATCTGCCGATTTCGCTAATGGTAGCTCCTGATAGGTCGGTTAGTTGTGCTACTAGATGTTTCCCTAATGTCTTGTGTCTAATGTTCGAAAGGCCTGGACATTTACACAGGAAATGCTGGACACTTTCTTCGCTATCTTCTAGTTGACAGCTGCGGCAAATCATATTATGGGGTAGACCTATTTTTGGCGCATGTTTGCCTATGGGCCAATGGAGGCATGACGCCAGAAATAACTAGAACCGCGTCCGCGGACACTGTACGGTATGCAGAAGCAATGCGTAGTGCCCCTCTGCGCTGTACCGAAGACATTTGAATCCGGTATTTTTTGACCTTCAATGCGTCAGCTCATATTTCTGCCCCGTACAGGAGCACAGATTGGACCGCTGTCATCAGAAGCTTCCTGCGGCATGGCTTCGGGACGCCCACGTTCGCCATCAGCCGGCTTAGAGCCGCCGTGCTCTGCGCAGCTTTTTCACATACTCCATGGATGTGTTCCCAGAATGTGAGTTTGCTGTCAAGCTTCACCCCTAG
>NW_016167210.1:6563-18444 GCF_001687245.7 Rhagoletis zephyria | reverse complement strand
ATATTTCGTAGACCTAGAAGTCGTCACGAGTTGAGGTCCGACCATCATAGTTATAATTGTTGGGATCCGTTTCCTGGTGAGGAGCACGATCTCCGTTTTGGCTGTAGCCAATTCCAGACCGTGATCGTTCATCCATCGACTGACGTTGCGCATGACCTGAGCTGCGCTAGCTGGACATTTCTTGCTGTTATGACGGAGGCCACGTCGTCCGCGAAGGCGACAATGAAGGCGCTCTCCTGCATTTCCGTGCGCAACAGACTGTCATACGTGGCGTTCCAGAGGTCCGGGCCAAGTACAGACCCCTGTGCCGCTCCTCCGGTTATACGTCTCTTTCTCTGACCTTGTGTTGTGTCATACAAAAGCCAAAGGTCTCTGAGGTAGACCCGGATCATATCTAGCAAGTATGTTGGAACCTTGAATGACCGTTCCAAGGCCTCCAGCATGTCGTCCCATCTTGCCGAGTTGAAGGCGTTCTTGCTGGTCTGATATTGGCATTATCACGGATAAGTGTTTTGGAATTTTTATTTATGTTTGATATATGTACATATGGGAGGTTGCATAGGAAAGTGGACCTCGGTGCAAAAATTATTTTCTTTATAAAACTAACAAACTAGTGGATAAGACATTTGTAAAAATCTTTTGTTGGTTGGTTGCAGTGCTTCCTAGTCTCTGCCCAGGACACAATTAGTGCATTATTGCGCCATTTTGATGCACTTCTCGTGGGGGATTAATATTTTTTCTATGCACTTCCTATGTTGCTAGGTCGAACCATTTCGATTCTCTAATGAATCTGCCGATTTCGCTAATGGTAGCTCCTGATAGGTCGGTTAGTTGTGCTACTAGATGTTTCCCTAATGTCTTGTGTCTAATGTTCGAAAGGCCTGGACATTTACACAGGAAATGCTGGACACTTTCTTCGCTATCTTCTAGTTGACAGCTGCGGCAAATCATATTATGGGGTAGACCTATTTTTGGCGCATGTTTGCCTATGGGCCAATGGCCCGTGATGGTTGCTATAATTCTAAATACCTCTGGCCTTGATCTGCTAAGCAGGTTCAAGGTTTTCGCTCTGTTAAGGTCAGGCCATAGTTTTCTCGCTATCTTACAAGTCTGTATATCTGACCACCTGCGTCTAGCCAGTTCAAGGAAATGCGTAGTAATCTCTCTTTGGACTACTCCCAGGGGGCAACCCAGTGCCACCGCCTGGGATTCATCCAAACCGGCTCCCGCCTTCGCCAATCCATCCGCCTTGCCATTGCCTTGTATGTTCCTATGTCCGGGAAACCAGACAAGAGAGACGGTATTTGACATAGACACTGAACGCAATATTACTTTGCATTCCCCAACTAGCTTAGATTTGGTAACCGGTGACGCTATTGCCAATAGCGCCGCCTGGCTGTCAGAATATATTGTTGCTTTACTCCTGTGTCCAACTCTGTTGCCTAGGACTTTGCAGGATTCTAGGATCCCTAGGACTTCCGATTGGAAGATGCTTGTATTATTTCCCAACGGTAGAGACAGAGCCACGCCGAGTTACTTGGAGTAGACTCCTGCTCCCACACCGCAATCCATCTTGGATCTGTCTCTTCTCCAGTCCCTTCTGGATGGGAATATGTGCAGATTAAAGGGGATCAGACGGTGATCAGACATTGAAGGCCTATCAGATACTCTCCACTCTTCTACAGACACGCTATCGTTCTCTGACAATAGGGTTAGATCCAGCACTTCCTCCCATCCGGACAACCGGTTTGAACTCGGGAATATGAATGTGGGTGTATTACCTCTATTGCAGATGCTTAGGCTAGTATTTAATAAGAAGTGTAGTAAAGAGTCACCTCGATCGTTCTCCGTTAGAACTACTCCATACTGGATGTCTTGCATTCGCCTCGCAGCCGACGACTATAATTTGTCTGATTCTGATGCCGTTCTTGATAAGAAACCGATAGTCAGCCTCCTCTAAGGCGTCTAGTAATTCTGCGCAAATAGATAGCAGAATGTGATTATTTGCAGGCCTTCTTGGCTCTTCAACCCTTATAAGCTTCCATTCCTCGATCGCCGGTATGTCTTTATTATGTAGCTTAAGACACCGCAGCAACTTTTCGCCCGGTTCATCCATCGGAGGCAGCCAAATGCGCGCACGTGGTCTCCTTGGAATGTCCTTAGCTGAGATCAGCTTGAGCTTCAATCCGACTGATCTGTGTCGCTGATCTTAGCGACGCATCCATCAAGGAAATCCAGGGAGAACTGGTCCGCGCACTTGACTACACGGTATCCCCGTAGGGATTCCGACGAGTCGAACTCTAGGTGAGGACCTTCGGGGTTGTAGAGTACTTAGTTCATTACGAGGCTCGACAGCCTCACATCAATCTCCACCCATTTCTGCTGCACTGCCAGCGGTGTCTTGCTATTTTCATCTATTATCGCCGCCTGTAGGTGGTCTCTGGCGGCGTTAGTAAAATAGCGATGCTTCGCGGGTGCTGCGGACTCCGCATCACCTCCTTGCTTAGCCATCATTGTAATGGCCCCTTGGCCGCCTTCATTATAAGAGCGCTTCCGTTTCTTTGCTTCGGTGGCCTCGAGTGTGGCTGCACGATCTGTCTGTAACTTTTCGTACTCTTCCACTATTTGAATGTATTTTGCCTTGTCTTCCTCGTCACGTAGAATTGTTGAGTACTTAATACTTAAATTTAAAAAAGAAAGAAAATTTTTCTGTACAAATGTCCAACGCGTGACGGTGGAATCACCCATATGTATGTATGTAAATGGAATAAGGTTTTGCTCTAGCTGGACGTAAGACTTAATAATTTTCCCAGAATATTAAAAGATATATTCCTTTTTTTATGGTTGAAATTGACAAAATAAACCCATTTTGATGTAAAATAAGATAGAAACTTTTTCTTAGAAAATTGTCCCTACGAAATACCCTTCTGAGATTTCGCGGTCTTAGCAAACTTTTGGCATTACTAAATGCTTTTTTGCAATTAAAGTATTTACTGTAGGATAGCTTTTGGACTTTGTTAGAAAAGTTACGAAGTCATACGAAAAATTAATAATAATCAATATATCTTCTGAATTCTTCCAGAGAACATTTGAATTTTTAGTTCAAATCAGTTTATTATAACGACGAAATGGATAAGGCTTTTGAGTTAAATCTTATCCCAGTTGAGTTTATCCAAAATCTAAGTAGCTGCAAAATATTTGTATCTAAAGAAAGGAGTCCGACCGATTCCACTTTTTTCATATACTCTCCTATAAAAACATTTAGCTGATGCCAGATAAAACACTTTCTTCGCTTTACGTGACAGATTCGCTTTGACAGATGAGATGAATTGTATGAAAATGCACAAAGCATGTCACATAGCTCGTTGCAGCTGCAGCGCGAAGCTAAAAGATGGCCAACTCCCATGATACAAAAAAATAAGGTAGAGTCACTTTGAAATTTTTTGACGTAAACTGTGCTTATGACGTTTATACTTTTCGTAAATTGCTCAAGTAGCACTGTCATCTCAACAAATTATTGTTTTGCAAATTTAAACATTTTTTTTGAGGATTTCTTTGCATTAAAAAATAACAACACGCTAGGTAAATTTACTTTATTAGCAGAGCTGTTAATAAGTGCGTATTGATTTAAAATACCTTAAAGTTTCTTACCGCAACAAAAAATTGGTATTATCTGCAGTGTTACCTGAAATATTTTTATATCACACTTTAAGAAACTTATATATTAGGATGTTGCTTTAATTTGGATACTCTTTAGTGGAAATGTGAACCATGGAGTGGTTAAAAGGAACTTACCGTCAAAAAAAACACCATGGAAGCATAAACTTATTTGTTATAACGAATGATGTAGTCATGAAGAGGGAGATACAAAAATTCCTAATTCGTAGAGCTCCTTGTTATAGTTTATAGATAGATAAACTCACTTGCTCTACTGCTGCTGGTGCCGCGTTCCGCTTTGATTGGGCACATCTGTTCCGCGTATGTGAGGTTGCATAAATTATTTTCTAGAGATTAAGAATTCTCATATTTCAAAATGGTTCTCTTTTTTATAAAGCAATCGCATTTCTGGCTAGTATATTACAGGACGAATGGATAAGGATTGAGCCAAGAGCTTGTGTAAGCAAATCCAATTTTTGGCGGCAAATGTCAGTTACTCGGTTTTACAGCATGACGATACGCGGGTTTGTACTTTAAACGATGAAATAGATCCTCTATGTGCATTTTATATTTAATTTTAGAAATAAATCACTAAAAGCTCGCTGCACAATGATGCTCAAAATATATTTTTAAATAATTTATTGAAATATTTTTTTTTTAAGTTTAAAACCACTTTTTTAATTTCTTAAAAAAATATGGTAGCTTCAATTTAAAGGAAAATGTGATAAGCACAGTTTACGTCAAATGGGAGCAATGGCAGGTAAGAAGAAGGAGTGAAACTACCTTTGAATAACTCAGAGAGAGGGGAGACCAGTATGTTTGCATGTATGTATTTATATAAAAAAAAAATATTTATTGGTTCAAAAATGGTGGGTAGGCACTGTGGCCAATGGTAAAGTTCGTTTACCACCTCTGCATGGTTGTAAGCCATGCAAAGTCCGCAAAATGCTCCGGAAGCAGGGTCTGGAGGATGCATCAGACTAGGCCGAGCATACTTTGAAGTGACATCTAATTAAAACTTAAGAAAGTTCCATTACATGGCATTTGAGAAGTGCATGTGCAAAAATTTCATAAATTGCATAAAGGAAATTTTTGCACATGCAGCAGTACATAGCATGTATTTAAGCGCCTAGTGTTAGTAGTCGCGCCTAAACAACCTTTAAATATTTGTATCATGACCAACTCCCATCTTTTTGCGCGCGTTGACAATCAGCCGGTTTAATATTTACTTTGTTTCGTCCAAATTCGAGTTTTCATGCAAAAACATAAAATTGAATTACATTGCTGAAATTTTTGAAGCCGAATAAATAAAATCCACAGCAATTTTGATGAGTAAAAAAGCAGAACAAAATTTTTTTCTTGGCGTTCATTGTGGCATACCTTTTGCGTCTGGCGCTTTGCTGACAAAGTTTTAAATATAACGCAAAGCCACAAAGTTTCATCTGGCATCCGCTTTACAAAAAATATGTTACTAATCCAAAAACTGCTTAATTCAGGAATTTAAACACGAACACAACAAACGTGAACAAATACTTAGATTAATTTGTTTGCTATGCAACATTTTGTACCTACACATATCTGTGGGAAAATATGTATCAAATATGTACTTAATTATATACATACATAAATATACATAAGAGCCCGAAACACAATTTTCACATGGCTGTAAAGAAAGAAGAAGGTAAGAAATTCATATAAATTTAACACAAACACCAGGGAAAGCTACGTATAACTTTTTGTTGAATAATTTCATATTATAATGCAAAATAGAAACTTTTTGCGATTTCACCTAATAAGTTTGAACAGAAAAGAATAATGCCATAAAGGAACAAAACAATACAGGAGTGTTCGAATGAAAAAAAAATAAACTATAAAAAGGAATTCATCTAAAATTAATAAAGAATCTGGATGTCGATATCGATGCTAAATACATGCGGATAATTTGGTGCGACTATTATCTGATCCTATTCAAGAATTTTTTTATTATAATATTGTTAAAATCGCTTGACCGTTTTATAGAAATTTTCCAACTTTTGGAAACATCTACATGTAAGCAGTGAAAAGGTCGTCAAATTTTGCAAAGTTGTAATAAAACTGAATTTTTGTGAACCACTATAAATAATTTGCAAAGATTAATATTTATCAAAAGAAAGGTAAATCGATTACATTTCTTTTGGTTATAACACTGTTAGAATCGCTTAACTTTTTTATAAAATGTTACAACTTTTGAAAACATAAGAAATTAAGCAACCACATATATATGTAAACATATATTTATTAATAATGTCAATTATAATTTTTATTCATAATATTGATTATTAACTGTATATTAGGTAAACAATGCATTTTGAAAAATAAATTTAGCAAAATAACAATGAAACAAATTTTTTATTTAAAGTTTCCAAGGTTATTTTGAATTCCCTGTGAAGAAAATGCAACCGAGCGCCGGCTGACGTGGGAAATATTAGAGGAGTGCAGCTATATGTTTTCCTTACGGAGAACCTCATTGAGTGCGACAGTGATGCAAGGCTCACACGTACAGGGGGAAACTGGTGAAAATCTGCACACCGCCCATACAAAATTCAGCAGATTTTTCACCAGTTCTGAAGTGAAGGAAACCCGCGGTTTCACCAGATTTTTCACTACTTTTGGCTGGCTGAGAACCCGGCACCTAACTAATATTCGTATGGCGACGGTTGCCCTGTGCGAAAAAGAGCATTCGCATTGTGACATTTACGTAAAAAGAAGCAAAATAATAAATACTTTTTTATCGAGTTATATATATTTTCTACATTCATGTATGATATAATACATTTTTTAAATAAAATTACAGTTTTTTCTGCACATATCATATAATTGAGATGATAGTTACAAACATTTATATTCATATGGACATAATCAACGAGTTGCGATTATATAAAACTACTATTTTTAAATTAACAACCTCGCTATTTAAAAAATTTACATTATTATCACTTATTTCTATAACTGCACATTTTTCTTGTTTATACATTGTCATAAAGGTTGCTGAACTACAATACGCGTCATAGTTTTTTAGAATATAACTAAATGGTTTATAATAGCCCTTTTGGCCCAAGTCTAGCAAATAAAAGTCACTTCAACTATTTAACACGATATACGCAAAAGAAAAGTTCTTTATTTGGAAAAGATCATACGATGACTGACTACAGATTTGGTGAGCAAAAGAATTTATGGTGAAAAGCAATGAGTAAGAAAACAGTTAAGTAATATATTCAGCAATTCAAAAAGGCATATAAAGAGTACATGTACATACTTAAGTAAAGCGGTAAATAAAATTCAATTATGTATTGACTAACATTGGAATTACATATGTATATCTACATGTACATACATATTAAGTAGTATATGTATATATGGAGTGAGTAGAAAGCGCAATATCCAACACTCCCACTCGCTTTCGTATCAAAAATCTTAATTGTCGGACAATAGTTTGCGTAACCATGCAGCGCTTTTTGTTGCTGCACAAAGAGCAACAAATTCAGCCTCAGTCGTAGACGTTGCTGTCACACTCTGTTTTTTGGAACTCCACGCAATTGGTCCGCCATTTAGGAATGCTATCCAACCTGAAGTGCTGCGACGCGTGTCAACATCACCACCCCAGTCAGAATCACAAAACATGCTTAACACAGAATTATGTGTCCCGATTTCAAAAATTATACCACGCTCTTGTGTGCCCTTCAAATACTTGAAAATTCGTTTAATTCCATTCCAGTGGGTATCCGTGGGCCGCTCCATGAATCTGCTTAGCACACCAACTGAATATGCAATATCAGGCCGCGTTATAATCATTATGTACATAAGCGAACCAATTTCCTCTCGAAACGGGAACTTATTCACTTGTTGTTGCTCGTTCTCTTCCTTCGTAAATTGAATACCTGGATCCGCAGGTATAGAAACTGGAATACAATCAAGATGGTAAAATTTCTCTAATACCCTTTTTGTGTACGCGCTCTGCAAAATTTTAAGTTTACGTTTTTCGCGATCTCTTAAGATTTGGAAGCCTACAAAATATTCTGCTTCTTTAGACACGATTTCAAACTCCGAATTTAGATCTGCCAAAAGTGTTTTTATAAATGTCTTGTTGTTTCCGCAAAGTAAACCATCGTCTACATACAGTGCAAGAAATAAAGAAACACAATTTTTATTATAAATAAAAACGCATGTATCTGCGTTAGACTGATAAAATCCATGAGCTACCAAAAATTCAGCAATTCTTTTGTTCCACTGCCCTGACGCTTGCTTCAGACCATACAGACCTTTCTTCAACAAGCATATTCTGTCGTCCTCCTCAAACCCGTAAGGCTGCTCCATGAAAATTGTTTCTTCTATGACGCCATGTAAAAATGCAGTCTTTACGTCGAATTGAAAAATTTCTAAGTCCTCTGCTGCTGCAATTGCTAAAATCGCTCGAACTGATTCGTATCGTACAACAGGTAAAAAGACTCGGTGTAATCAACACCATGCTTCTGTGCACAACCTCTAACAACCAGTCTGGCTTTGAAGCGATCTATCACTCCATTAGCTTTAAACTTCTTTTTGAACAACCAGCGATTTGAAATTACGTGTATGCCAGGCGTGCGAGGAACAAGTGTCCAGGTATTTGTTTTGTGCAAAGCGTCTATCTCTTCCCGAATCGCAGCAAGCCACATATTTGCTTCGTCACACTTCAAAGTTTCTTCTAAATCTTTTGGTTCAAGTTCAGCTATACAAACTTCTCCCACTGTTTCGTTTTCATCGGGTGTTTCGTTGTGCTCTTTGTTGCCTTTTCGTGTGAAGTATGGACTTCGAGGAGCTGGAAGTCTTGGATTTTTATAAACCCTTTGCTCAGACTCATTTTCGGCTTGTTTTGTTTCTTGTTCTGTGTGTTTCGGTTCCCTTACTTCATGTACACTGTCATGGCATTCATTGAAAATTACATCTCTTCTTATGAGAATCTTTTTTCCATATGGCTCGTAAATTCTATACGCTTTACTTGCATCGTTGTAACCAATCATCACACCCTTCATAGAATTTTTCTCCCACTTGGTTCTCTGCTCTTTTGGGATATGCATATAAACTTCACTGCCAAAAATACGAAGGTGCGATGCTAAGGGTTTCGTTCCAATCCATTTTTCATATGGTGTCACTCCACCAATGGCATCTGATGCCGTTCTGTTTTTTAAATATACAGCAGTATTAGTAGCTTCTGCCCATAAATATTGAGGCAAACTTTTCATATGCAACATCGCTTTGGCGCACTCTATTATTGTTCTGTTCTGTCGTTCTATGAACCCATTTTGCTCAGGTGCTCTCGGAGTCGTTATCTCGTGCTTGGTGCCTTTCTTCAGAAGAAATTTTTCTACAGACTCATTGCAGAACTCAAGGCCTCCATCAGATCGTAGATGCTTGATCTGATGTCCATCTGCTTCCACATCAGTGTAGAATTTCGTCAAATTGTCTAATACATCTGTTTTATACTTCAAAAAATAAACAAAACTGTATCTCGAATAATCATCTTTCAAAAGCATGAAATATTAGCTCCACCAATCGCAGGCGTGCTCATCTTACCACAAAGATCAACATGAAAAACTTCACCAGCCTTAGAAGAACGTTTCGCACCGGATTTAGGAAAACTGAAGCGATGCTGCTTTCCGTATACGCAACCTTCGCAAAAAGGATTTGATTCGCCTGTGTAGTCAATATGAAGACCTTTAATAGTTTCTTTTATCGACATTTCTTTTAGGGTTTCAAAATTGACGTGTCCTAAACGCTCATGCCACACACGCAATGATGTTGACGCTGCATGTAATTCGCTTTCTTTAAGCACTTTTATATCCATTTTGTACAGTCTGTCTTCTCGTTCTCCATTAGCTATAACCGCACGATTTTTGTCAAAGTATACGCGTTTTCCACCTTCTGCAAATATGACTTTTACACCCGTTTGCACTTTTATGTCACCTACGCCCTTCACTTCCAACTTCCTGCCGTCACCTACTTTAACTTGGCATACACCTTCTGAAAACGCTGTGAAATTATGGAAGAGTTCACCTTGAAAAGACATATGGTCAGTAGCACCAGAATCGGCGTACCACTCA
The DNA here is from genome assembly GCF_001687245.7 of Rhagoletis zephyria. Taxonomy (NCBI): domain Eukaryota; kingdom Metazoa; phylum Arthropoda; class Insecta; order Diptera; family Tephritidae; genus Rhagoletis; species Rhagoletis zephyria. The sequence goes on along the minus strand of NW_016167210.1, from coordinate 8,671 downwards.
TCTTTGATTTTGCCATCCGCATTCTTTGAATGCAAAACGAATAAGTGTTTCGCTGCTGCGCCTAGCGTATTAGCAGAANACCTAGCGTATTAGCAGAAGCTTTTGTTGTATTAGTCTCCTTCTGAACTGACATTGAGTGACTATCTGCTTTCTCGCTGCGACCTCTTTGCTTGCTCGTCTGCTGCCGTTTATAGCATTCCCTTGCCAAAGTTACACTTTCCGGGTCGTCTTTTTGCCTTGTTGCCTTGAAGTACATACGCCGCTTTTATTGCTTTGCTTTCAACGTTAGAGCGTGCATTAATGAGAGCTTCCTCATTTATCAGGAGATCTGTGAGACGATCGAGATTTTGCTCAGCACGTGGCACTGCATACCACGCTGTCCGAACATGATCAAACTTCGGTGGTAGGCTGCTTAAAATTTTTGCTATGATCGTGGGCTCCTTTTGTTCAAGATCCATGTCTTTCAATCTCTGTGCAAGCGAAGTTACCTTGGCAATAAAGTTCGACACGTTTTCATCGTCATCCATTTTGCAATTGATAAATTTTTCTAGCAAGATTTGTACGGACTGGTCACTCTTTTCTGAGTGAACAATCTGTAGACGAGACCACATCTGTGCTGCCGTTGTGCAATTAGTCATGTACTTTAACTGATCCAATTCCAAGCCTTTCATTATAAATGCTTGTGCTTCAGCATCCTTCTCGTCCCATTCTTGTGCATTTGTCGCCGTTCTCGTCACTTTTCCCAAAACATAATGTTCGAGCGGGGTAATTTAGGGGCCGGAAATCCTCGTGATTCCGGCAACGGGGACCATTGGGGGAGCCGATTCTTTAAGATAATCTTTTAAAACTACATACCAACTAACGCCCTAGTCTCCAAAGATATAAGATATGTCAGGTGTTCGGGTATTTATACACAATTTAATTTTATTTAACAAATATATGTACAAAACATGAGTGTACTCACCTGAGATGTCGCGGGCTGTCGATCACAAAATAGAATAGAAGGAGGCTATACTCAATTGCCGCATTTATAGAGTCCACAGACGGTGGAATTTGACAACGGGATCGACTAACAGGACTCGTTCCAAAAGGGAGATAAAGTAACGAGTCCTGCTAGCTAGTGGCAGCGACATCTCTCGGTGAAGTTTGTATCCTAAACTTAAGCTGCAGGCTTAAACATGCCGCCCGCCTTGCAGGATCGCTGCAATATAATATATTAATTCAATAATTCAATATTCAAAATACATTTCAAAATTACAATTCAAAAATAATATGTACTTCAACAATTCAAAAATTCATCAGTTCATTCTTTGTTTTTTCTTAAATACTAAACTAGTTGGCCACTCTTCGCCTTCTTCTTCAGCTCCAGCCATAGGGGGTAGCTCCTGATATCACCCAGCCAAACATAGTATTCTGCGCGGCTGGTCTGGTGGGGGTCGCGGGCATCAATCCCGGACGCAAGCTTACGGCATATGCATCGGCTCTCAGTACCATATATACCACACTCGCGCGGTAAAAAATTGTTAGAAACGTGTTACAGTTCGGACGTGTTTTCTCATCGCTCCGCTTTGTGCGCTAATTTACTAATAATCCAAGTAACTTTTATCTATCGGTGCTGGTATGGTGCATACATTGAGACAGTGACTCCTAACAAAGTGATTTATTCACAATAAAATTGTTCATTGTTTAAATTCTAAAAATTAATATGCCTTGCTTGTGCGGTCAAAAGGTTGATCGAAACCAACCAAAGGTGCTATGTGCGAATTGCAAGGCGTTTTTTCATTTAGACTGTGTTGGTGTTATGCCGGCTGATCTTGACTTTCTACTTTCGGCTGACAAGCCGTTCTTTTGCAAACTTTGCCTGGATGAGCGCCGTAGATCTAATCGCTCGCCTCCACCATCCGCAGCCTCGGCTGAGAACGTTATTAACTCAGCCTCGTCTGACTCTCAAAAATCATTCGGAAGCTCAAACGATCTCAATAACAAGCAGCAAATTACCTTGCTTACAGTGTTTAAAGAAATTGCCTCCCTTAGAAGTGAGAATGCCCGTGTGTTATCATTGGTTGATGCTTTGCACGATGATAATAAGCAGCTAATGCAAAAGTTCG
>NW_016167210.1:0-1073 GCF_001687245.7 Rhagoletis zephyria | reverse complement strand
CCTAAAAAAACCTTAACAACTCTGCCAAGTCGCCATTCATTCGGGGGTAGGTTATCCTCTTTGATAACCACGAAATCATCGACTTCGATGTTTCGTTGGGGGTGTTGCCACTTGACTCTCTTGTGTAGTTCCTTTAGGTATTCCTCCTTCCATCGCCGACAGAATCCTTGATGAATGCCTTTAATTTTTTGCCATCGGTTGACGATTGACATGGGATTTCCATTTATTTCCGGTTCCGCAATTGCCAGCAACGGGCTGCCTATCAGAAAGTGTCCTGGGGTCAGGGGCTCTGTGGATTCGGGGTTGTCGGAAAGCGGACTAATTGGTCTCGAGTTTAGGCAGGCTTCTATCTTTGCTAGCAAAGTGGAGAACTCCTCCATTGTAAACCGCATGGTATTCGCCACCTTACGGAAGTGGGTTTTAAAGCTCTTCTCTCCCGCTTCCCACAGCCCTCCCATATGTGGGGCTCCCGGTGGGATGAAGTGCCAGTCGATCTCTTGATGAGCATACGACTGGGTGGTTAGGCGGGAACTTTCGGCTACAAAGTTACGGAAGTCCTGCCTTAAAGCTTTATTAGCTCCTACAAAATTAGTACCATTGTCCGAGTACACCCTCCGAGGACAACCGCGTCTTCCCACAAACCTTGAAAATGCCGCTAGAAAGGTGGAAGCCGATAGATCGCTCGTTGCTTCCAGGTGTATTGCCTTCGTCGCGAAGCACACGAAAACGCAAACACATCCTTTGGTTATAAAACACGCTCTGCTGGTATAGTTTTTTATCTCGAACGGTCCAGTGAAATCCACGCCAGTATTGGTGAAGGGCCGGGAAACTTCCGTTCGTTCCGGTGGGAGTGCTGCCATAAGTTGCTCTCGTGTCTTTTTTCTGTAAATAAGGCAAACTTTACAATTATGGATTNATTTTTTCTGTAAATAAGGCAAACTTTACAATTATGGATTAAGCTTTTGATTAAATTTTTCATCCGCATGATCCAAAATCCTGCCCTCAGAAGTCTCAGCATGAGTTTAGTTCCTCCATGCAGGGAAATCAGGTGTGAGAATCTGACTAAAAGGCGA
>NW_016167209.1:0-22068 GCF_001687245.7 Rhagoletis zephyria | reverse complement strand
ACATTTAATTAAAATTTTCTTTGAAAATCTTTCAACTGTTCATTTGTATACGTGTAAGTATATTCGCTTGTACATATGCAGATATATTTATGTAAATTTTCCGTGATTTATATTTGTTAAAAATCCAACATGAGTTTGTTTAACGTAGTAGGTACTTGCCCTTTGATATAGCTTAAAAGCTTAATTTTGCGGAAAGATTTTTATTTTGGTAGATATGTATGTTCGAACGTTTTTTAATAAAAAAAAAATTATAATTATTATTGAAAGAGCCTATAAGGCCTTAAAAATGTGTACGGTTGCACATTTTCGGCAGCCAGCTCAGATCGCTTTCGTTGTAATTAGGCAAGATAATGACTTAAGGAGGATGGTTGCGTGCGCAGAAGTGGAAAGCTTTGGACTGCCATGACACCTGCAAGTAGCCAGAAGTGATTCTTGTGTGTACGGTTCAAAACGCAGTTTTCAACGTCAGAATATTTATATCCGCGTATCCTCTAGATAGCAACCAAACACCCGTTAGGGAGCGACCTAAAGGGAGAAGGCGTAAAACTTCGCGTGCGCTGGGTTTGGACCCCGCCACGTTAAAACCCCGCCCACGGAAATGGAAGAGACATCCTGGTATCAGACCCCCTCTTTTTAATGACGACCACGGCAAACGTATAAAGGACTATGATTTGAGGGTATTTCCCTGGAATATCCGGACCCCTAATGGAGAAGGTGCCTCTACCCGGATGGTAGATGTCCTTGGGAAGATGAAGGCCGACATCATCGAGAAACCAAGTCGATCGTGTTGTGATAGACGGAAGGCATGATTGCAGAGGTTAAGACGTACGTACACTCCGAGGACCACACTTCGACTCGGACCACTATTTTGTTGCAGCCAAGATAGGCACACGCCTCCGTGCAGCAAAAAATGTGCGCCCAACAATGAACGGAAAGCTTAACGACGAAAATCAACAGACGGCCAATTTATTCGCCAGTCGACTCACGCACCTGCTCACTGCGATCACTCTTCGACAATCCGACATACACGAGCAGTGGAACCACATTTATTGATCATTAAGTACCGCCGCCGAAGAAGTAATTGGATTTCAGCGAGCCCTAAAGAACAACTGGTACGATGAGGTGTGTCAAAAAGCCGCAGAGAAACAAGGCGCCGTCTATAGGGCCACGCTGCGATCGGGCGCAACGCGAGCCATCCAGGACCGTTATAGGGAACGAATAGCGATAACGCGGCTAAAAACAACAAAGCTGCTCGAGCTGCCGGCCTGACAGCCGAGCTTTTCACGTACTGCGGCGAGGAGCTTATGAGCTGCATGCATCAGCTCTTATGCAGAATATAGTCAGATGAACGAATGCCCAACGGCTGGTATTTAAGCGTGTTCTGCTTAGTCCACAAGAAAGGCGACCTCGCCATTCTCGCCAGCTACCACGGTATTAGCCTTCTAAGCATAGGTTATAAGGTACTATCGAAAGTATTGTGTGAAAGACTGAAGCCCACCGTAAACGTACGTACAATACGACAATTCTTGTAAAAGACCCGCTAGAGTAGGATGGTTACGCACCATCCATTTGTCGATTTCAAAGCCGCTTTCGACAGCACTAAAAGGAGTTGCCTATACGCGCGCTGTCTAAATTTGGCATCTCCTCGAAACTAATACGGCTGGGCAAAATGACGTTGAGCAACAATACCACCAGCTATGTCAGAATTAGGAAGAACCTCCTATCTGAGCTGTTGGATACCAAACGAGGTTTCAGACGAGGTGACTCCCTTTCGTGTGATTTCTTTAGTCTGATGTTGGAGAAGATATTAACAACCGCAGAACTGAACCGATCTGCTATGAAAGTATTCAACGCGGGGCGCAATTCTGGTAACAGATAAAGAGGAAGGCATCCTCTGCGTTGGAAAGACCAGGTTGAAAGGGACTTAGGTAGCTTCACTTGGTATTTCCGATTGACGTCAGTTTGCACAGCAGAGAAATGACTGGCGTGCTGTTTTGGACACGGCCAAAATCGCTTAGGCGGTTACAGCGCCAATAAAGAAGAAGAAGAAGAACTCAGCTCATTTTCGTTGGAATTAGGCAAGATAATGACTTAAGAATATTAACGCCCGTACAACTTTAGAGTTAAAATTTATTTACTAGATATGTAAATACATCCATAGTAGATACATACATTTGGATCTATGTACTTACATATGTACATACCAGAGAACAGCTTTGAGTATGATCGAGCCTTTTTGATCACACTCACTAAAAATCAAGCACAAGCGAACGCCACACTCGGCTATTATGTGTTCGATCGAGATGCATACCCGACAGCTGCTTTGGTTACGAACGAGTCTGTTCGATCACCCTCGCTATAAATTGAGCACAAGCGAACACCACACTCGGACACCCGCAGCTAACCCGAAAATTTGTGTAACAATGAAACGGACACCCGAACATTGCGATAAAATGCAGGACAACAAAGAAATTTACGCTGAAGGTAACTGGCGCCAATATGTTCCCACAAAGCATACGAAAATGTTGTTGCTTTGTGCTTGTGCATACGCAATGAAAAAATTAGAAGCGAAGTAGACAAAAATGTTTTTGCATCTATTTCGTATAGTTTCGCGTGGAAAGCTGTGTGNTCGAGTATACACGAAAATCATGCACCCGCTGCAGATGTCTGGTACATACCATGTAGTAGAACGGATTTTACCACGAATAAATTGTACGTAAATTTCTACATCTTCATTGATTCCCATAACTAACGTATCTTAAGCAGCATAGCTTTACTACCCATACAAAAACTTTCAATTCAAGAAAACCCAAATCCAAACCGAAGATTTACTTCAATAATTCGCTTCAATCGAAATCACTTCAAAGCGACACTGACAACAAAGTTCCGGGCGAAACAAAAGATCAGCATTGAGTAGAAGACTTTTCATCAACAACAATGCCAAAGCGCAATTCAATCATCGCCATCGATGTTGTATTGAAAAATTACTTTCTTCCGAAAATTCTTTGACAAAGTCAAGGATAAAAAGAAGAAACCAACACATTGACCAGCAGGAGCAAGGTACGTGCGGCTACAACTATCTGAGATTTCAATTGTGAGAAACACCCGAAACTCGATGGCAATTTTCGCAGTCAATCGCCGAGCACTCGACACANGCAGCCAAAGCAATGAATACCAAACAAAGCTACACTGCCGACCGACCCCCGCCACCAGCCATGCAATGCATTCACTTGTGGTTTAATGCCTGCTTGTCTGGTTGACTTGCTAGCGATAAATTTCCATTTTCTTGTTAAATTGCTCTGCTCTCTGCTTAGTGAATGAATGTTCGCCCAACTTGTATGTATGTAAGTATGCAACTTTCGTTCTTCTGCCTTGATTGCTGCTGTCGACGTCGCTGCTGTCGTTGCACTTATTGTTCTGGTGTCGATTGCTTCTTGATTGCGGTGCACAAACACAAATCTCCCTAACCCCACATTCACGCATACAACCGCATATTAAATGCTGCAATCGCACATTTACATATAAATGTACATATGTATTTATGTATATCCTTACACCTATAGTACGTTAGCAATGCAGCCACTTGCTGCAATTTTCCTCGTCGATTTGGTTTGCTATGTTGATTGTTGATTGTCTTTGATTTGCTGTGAATTGCTGCGCCTCTCAAGTTCTCCCAAGTGGAAGCTTTTTTCAAATCGAAACTGATTGCGACCAACATGTGCTCGATTTTCGTTCTACACGCTCTAGCTAACCATTAGTGGGGGAATAAATTCAATGTATGTATTTTGTATTTGTATGAATATTTAAAATTGTTTGTACTTATATGTATGGATGCATACTGGTGAATTGCATTCTCTGAATAGCTGGTAGTATTTGCTAGAGATTGGCTAGAGATTGGCTAATTTTAAGGCTGCATCTGCTTGAATAACTTTGAATAAAATTAAATGGAATTCTTTCTTCGTAGATTCCAGCTTTTTTTTCAACAAAATCCTTAACCCTCTAATAGGCCAATTTTTTTATGAGTTGAAGAATTCAGGAATGGGTGATTTTAGCACGAGAAATCCAAAACTGATGTCCATTTCGATCTGTGACAGTAACTTTTTCTTACAGGGGAGAAAAACCAAGACCGTCTGGAGACGGACTCGCCGATATACTTACACATATTTTCAGCTTTCTCTTACACAATGTTGACCTACGAACCGGCAATGGCGTCCGCAGACGGTCAAAAATGCAAAACTGGGGTTTTATATGTGTGCAAGCCGGTCTGTAGACGGTCTGTGTTCGAAAGCAATTTTCTCCATTTCGAATGGTGATATAATTATAAAACTTATATTAAAATACGGTGCTTTTAACAACGAAATCCACCGAATTTTTTTATATCAAAAAATTTTTCAAAAGAAAAAATTTCTTTAATGACGAAATTACTAAATAGCAAGAAATAATTAATTTTAACCGTGTTTTCAAAATCTGTAATTCAACTGCCGATTAAAATAAAACGGATTGACATAACGGATTAAAATTTACTTCGCCGTAAGGGTATGACTTTTGTCTAAAGATCGTTCCTTACGAATATAGAAAAAAATTAATATAGGTGCACTAAAAAGGTGTTTAGTTAACGACCGTCTGGAGGCGGTTCTGCCTACTAGAGGTCATTATGACCAAATAATAGAAATTAGTCAATTTAAGGAAAAAACGATATTTCAGTTTGAATTCAGTTAATATTTTATTTATCACATGCAGACACTTTATCGGCCAAAAGTTTCGGTTCAAAGTTTTACTTCAATACTAAATAATAATTTGGGTCCAAACGACCCACAAACACTTTTGTTGTATGGAAAAACTATGTCCCCCTCTAGAAAACAAAATAAAATAAGAAACTCTTTTATTTTTCGCAAAACCATAGGTGATTATGCTTTTGGGGAATAGACAACGTCGCAGCTTATTTAAAATTATCTAACTCTGTAATTAAAGAATTTTTTCATGAAAATTCGATCACTTTGACCCAATCATTGCGGAAGGGTTAATAATCGATGTAGGTAAAGAGTCTTAACTCCTTCAGTACCGAATTTTGTTCCATGGTTGGAAATTTTTTAATTAAAATAATGCAACAAAAAGCTCATAAACAAAGCTTCTTATTGCCACGCCCTTAATTTTGAGCAGTAGAAAAAGTGGTCTCTGAGCTACTTTGAGAGATAGTGGTTTAAAACAGTAAGTGCACCTGTTCCACATTGTTTAGGTTAAACTTATGTACGTTAGATATCGTTAGCATTTACCTCTGTTTTTTTTTTTTTTGGTACCAAAAACTGCACCAGTATGTAAAAAATTTATTAAAATATGTTTTAGCTATAGATTTAATTATTAAAACTTAATAATCTAACTAATAATTAAACTAATCAGTACCTGGGTTCAAGCCCTGGTCAAAGCAACATCGCAAAAATATAGAAAACGGGCTTTTTCTTAACAGCGGTCGTCCCTCGGCAGGCAATGGCAAACCACCGAGTGTATTTCTGCCATGAAAAACAGCTTCTCATAAAAATACAATCGCCGTTCGGAGTCGGCGTAAAACTGTAGGTGCCTCCGCTTTGTGTGACAACATCAAGGCGCACGCCACAAGTCGGAGGAGAAGCTCGGCCAAACACTAACATATATGTAAGCGTCAATCTATATATATATATATATACAAATACGCTTTGGTTATATAGTTAACAAACCAATTTTTCTCGTGTTTTGTGAACTATTTTATAATGCTGGAACATACTTTTCTCGAGAAAAATTCTATGTAAAAGCGGAAAAATAGTTTTTGTTTTTTAATTATAAACTTAGTTGAGCAAATAATCGCGACCTATGTATACATTAGGGTATTCTATACTGAAGCATTTTAACAATCCGAGAATTTCGGGCTGCAAAAAAATATACTTTCGGGATCCCGGGATTTTTCGGGATTTCGACTTTATAACAATTTTTGCATTTTGTAGTCGGCTCGCCTTTTTTAAACCACAGAGATTCATTGTCACCACATGCCCCTTAGTAAAAAAAGTCCGTTATTTTAAATGTTTGAATATTTTTATAGTATTCTTAAATATGAATGTATATAGTTGTAAAAAACTTTACTCATATTTGAAGAAACTCTTTTTTCATAAAAAGCAAACAAAGTAAAATGAGTAACAACTCTGCCCCATTGTAAACGCTTTTTTGTTTTCAACCGCCTAAGCGGTTTTGGCCGAGTTCAACAAAGCATGCCAGTTGTTTCGCTTCTGTGCCAAGTGAAGCCAAGTCTCTCTCCACCTTCCCTTTCCATCGCAGTTGGGGCCTCCCTCTTCCTCTGCTACTACCAGTGGGTTCCGAGTTGAATACTTTCAGAGCAGAGCGTTTCTGACCATTCGAACGACATGGTCAAGCCAGCGCAGCCGCTTTACTTTAATTCACTCCATAGCCTGCGGTACTTTCCGTCGCCAACGTGCAAAGGCAAGTAAATCTTCCGCAAAATCTTTCCCTCGAATACTCCAAGAGTCGCGTCGTCGGATGTTGTCATCGTATATGCTTCTGCGCCATATACCAACGCGGGCATGATGAGTGACTTATAGAGCGTGGTTTTCGTACGCCGAGAGAGGACTTTACTCCTCAATTGCCTACTTAGTCCAAAGTAGCACTTGTTGGCAAGAGTGATTCTGCGTTGGATTTCCATGCTGACATTATTATCGGTGTTAATGCTCGTCCGCAAGTAAACGAAATTCTCTACTTTCTCGAAAATATAACTGTCAACAGTGACGTGGGTGCCAAGGCGCGAATGTGCTGACTGTATGTTTGTTGGCAGGAGATACTTCGTCTTGTCCTCGTTTACCACCAGACTCATTCGACTTGCTTTCTTACTTAAATTGTAAAAGGCAGAACAGGTTTCACGGTTTTCGTTACCGATGATGTCGATGGCGGGGTCGCCTTTCTTGTGGATTGGGCAGAGCATACTTAAATTCCAGTCGTCGGGCATGCGTTCAGCTTATCAACTCCTCGCCACCGCGTTTGAATAGCTCAGCTGGCTGTAAGCTCCAGCAGCTTTGTTGTTTTTGAGCCGCGTTATTGCTATCCGTATCTCGTCATAGTTAGGCGGCGACTCCGTCATCATCGCCCATTCTTCTTCTCCACAACTTTATGTACTTTTACCATTCAGTAGCGTGAAAAGATATGTTCCCTACATAATTTAAGTACGTTCGGTAACTAGGTCGCCATTGTTGTTCTTACAGGAGTTCGCCCTGGTCTTGAAACCTTCCGTAAGTTACCGCTCTGATAAAATTTTCGGCCATTCTTCCTGTCCGCCAGCATTTCAAGCTCTTCGCACTCACCTATTTCTGCCTCTCTCTTCTTATTGCGGCACATAGCGCGTGTTGCGCCCGATCGGATTGTGGCCCTGTAGACGGCATCTTTTTTCTGTGCAGCTGCCCAACACTATTCATCGTACCAGTTGTTCTTTCGGGCTCGCTGAAATCCGTCTATTTCGGCAGCTGTACTTAATGAGCGGGAAATGTGGTTCCACGGCTCACATATGTCGGTTGGTTGAAGAGTGCTCTCTGAGGGCAGGTGTGTGAGTCGAGTAGCGAATGTATTGGCTGTCTGTTATTCTTGCCGCTTTTCGACGTTAAGCTTTCCTTGCATATTTGGCCGCACATTTTTTGCTGCACAGCTACGCAGATGTTCAAGAATCTTGCTTTTATGCGGATTGTGGCTAGACGCTCGTCCCCCGGTGAACGACAGTACTCGGTGACGGAGTCTCTCTCCCATCACAAATCCAATACCGAATTTGAGCTCCTTTACATGGTAGCTGCAGTAGGCGACGAAGGCCCCAGACAGCTTTTGTCCTTACGAGGGCAGCAACCAGGCGCTCAGAGGCATTTTTCCCATTTAGGGTCAGAACATTCGAGAAGCCTGCCCTCAAATCGTAGTCCTTTAAACGTTTGCCGTGGTCGTCATCATAAGAGTGGTCTCATCCGAGACTTTGCTTTACTTCTTTTTGGAAGCCGTTTTTACGTGGCGCGTCCCAAACCGAGCGCACAACCCTTAGCTGGGACGGGGATGGTTTCGCAACCAAATAGACTTTTATATAGTGAGCCGCTTACTCCACAGTGAACAGACGCTGCAGACTTCAGTAAGCCCTTAAACCGAATAAGTCGTAGTGGCCCCACCTAAGCTCCCTCTCTTTCTGCCATGACACATGGGTTGCCCACGTTGCCCAGAGTGTGCGAACGAGCCCGCAAGAGTCGGGATTGAGTATAGTCGTGCAACTGTAACTGCGTACCCAGCACAACGAGTCCACTCCAAACCATATAACTATTTTGAATAGGCTATTCACTGCTAGGCACAAATGAATGTACGTAACTTAAAAGGCAGCCGTACCAATTCCCACACAAGATCTCAATGCTAAGAGTCCACTCAATTAAGGTGTTCATTTAATTGAGATCCTTTCAACTAAAAGGACAAAATAATCTCACACACGTTTAATAAATGAAAATGGTGAAATTCTCACAAAACAATATTGAAATCGTAAGCAAACCATATTTACTCCACGTACTGCAATACTCTATAGGAAAGGTCATAATTTGTTTGAAGAGCAGCCCAACGCGGGCTAAACAAAAAAACAAACTAAAACATTTTGAAAGCCTCGTTTGTACTTCAAACTCAAGCGCGCTTGAGAGCGCTGACAAGTGGCAGTTCATGTGAAAGCATATTGCGGGAATACTACACTGCTAACAACAACAAAAACAACAGTAATCATAATTATTTTTATTATTATATGAAAACAAGCATTGATTTCTTTTTACCCTGCGCGTTGTTGTTTTCGTAATCAATTGAAACGCGTTCAGCACTAATTGCCGGCTGGAGGAGTATGCTTAGCAATAGCGACGGGGTGAACGGGGTGACTAGCGACCAAAAAGTGCGGAAATGGATACTTGTAACCTGTGCGCAACAACGCACCTTTTCACCGCATCGCCGGACACGTGGCCCGCATGCGCCGAAACATTAACATCGGCAAAAATAACAACAGCAACAGTAAGTAATGGAGGCGGCAGCTTAGACAGCAACGGCACAGGCGTAGAAACGCATAGAAAACGTGGGCGCGTGCAAGCGCTTGCGTGCTTTTTTCCGTGTTGCTGTTGCACAAACAACCCCATTAGCATCCCACTAGAGAGGACAAGCAAATGGCAACATGCAACAGTAACAACAACGCGTGCAACCATGCAACCATGCAACCAAACAAGCAATTTTCCTGTCCACTGGCTGACTTGTGTGGCGTATGGCTACATGCAATGGGTGTTCGGTGTGTGTGTGTGTGTGTGTGTGTGGCATTTGTTGCCTGAGTGCCGAGCGTGCGCTTGCACGCCTGCCGCACAGTAATATTTCCTTAGTGTTTACTAATTGCTGATAAGTGGGCGTGTCATGCACTTACAACACGCATACTTAGTTTGTTGCATTAACTATTCCTCGCTGTGTTCATGTACATACATATGCATATGGATGTATGTGTGCGCGAGCGCGCCTGTAGCCGCGTTAAAAAGCCGCTGATTATGTTGTTTGCACACTGACGGTGTTGATGATTCCATTTGCTTTCTGGTTGCCACCACGCATAGCCTTTTCATATCTCCTGTCATAATCCTATAATAGGTCTTCATCCCAGTCATTGGCAGTAATTTCGTGTGTTTCCCTGTTTGTTTACTTAGTCACTTGAGTGGATGCGTAAACATGGAAGATCTATGAGCGTGGAAAAAGGGGCTACTACAAATGGATTAGACATTGGTTGACTGGTCGCTCTATGACACTTGACATGTTAGCTGGCTGGCGTTGGTTACGATATGTTTTCTCTATTAATTAACTGAAAATTGGAAAAGTGTGCCGCACTTCATGTTCAGGTGAATGGATACTCTCAGGGTTTAGAAAATTGTGTGTTGATAGTGTATGTGCTTATTTATACGGATTGCCATTTTGGGCTTATAATTTTAAATGGTTTCCGCCGCTTATTTTAATTAATAAGTGTGTTTTTTCTTTTAAATTGCCCTAAATTTAAAACTTGTATTTAAACAAGTTTCTTAAAGATATATACATATGTACATATGTATTTTTTATAAAAACATAGCAAATGTTGTTACGCCCTCCTAAAACTCTTATGGCGGAATCATAATTTCAACAATTGCTTCAGTAGTGCTATCTCTTTATGGAAATAGATGCACTCCCCAAGGAGAAGTTCTGTTTCGGCTGCTATGAGTGGTGGTACTGAACGACATTCTACTGGACTTCAACAAAGGTGGAGTGAAATAGCAGCATATGCAGTATCAGGTCTCGAGTGAAATCCTAGAGGGAGCTTTGCTCGTGCTAAACATCTGGGCCACAAAAACGGAGCTGATGCCGTTTCTCAAGAAAACATAGTTACTACAATTCAGGGTTCCCTCCCTTAATGGAACGACTTTCACATTGTGCTCCGAGGCGAAATACTTGGGTGTCAAGAATGATAGAATACTTCTCCCAATCGTTCTTGGGTGTCATATTAGATACCAAACTGCGCTGGAAGACAAACATAGAGAGCCGCGTAGAGAGAGCATACGCAGCTTATTATACATGTAAAAGAATGTTCAGTAGCAACTGGGGCCAAAGCTTGTCCTCTGGATGTACACGGCTGTCATACTACCAATACTAACGTACGCGGCGTTAGTTTGGTGGCCAGGACTAGGTCAACAATACAACGTCAGGAAATTAGGCAGTATACAAAGATCAGATTTTGCGGGTACTACAGGAGCAATTACTTATGTCGTACCCATCTGATGCGCTTAATGTGATCCTGCATCAACTGCCCGTAGAACTCCACATCCGCGAAATTGCTGCGTTCTCGGCAGTCCGACTCAAAGAGTCAGGTTGCTGGAAGACTCTGCTGCAAGGTCATAGTGGTATTCTTGACAGACTTATCGAATCAGGAAAACAATCAGATTAGTTATACAAATCCTATGACAGATTTTAAGAAAACCTTTCAGGTGAAGTTTCCATCTGGACGGGTTGGAAGTAGGAGCAGGCTAGTCGAGGAGAATTCCACTAAAGGCCATAACCAACGAGGGTCCAAAATGGACTGCGGTGTGGACGCGGGCGCGTTCTCTGAAACGTTGAATATCTCTCTCCTCTACCGGCTACCTAACTTTGCCAGCATCTTCCAAGCGGAAGTACTGGGAATCGAATGACCTGTAAAGCATTAGAGAGGAACTGCTTAGGAGTACGATAACAAAATCTAAAACTGTCAGAGAGAGAGTTAATAGATGTCTATCGCATCTAAGTAACCGGTGGAAATAATAGACAATAAACTGTCCACTCGGACTCATCAAAAGTCACACGTATGGCTGATACACAACCTCCAAATCTGCAAAACTGCGAGGAACATTTGTCCGCATTATGACAAGCCAAAGACAGAAGAACTTCTTAGGAGATCGAGGAAAGATATAGTCAAACTAACAGCCACGATAAACAAAACAGTTTCGAAAATTCAAAATATTTCCTTTTCATGGATCTTGCAAGTTTATTTTTTGAATATCTAATAAAATCTGTATAGTTACCAAAATGATTTCGTTTTAAAGGCGATACTTGGAGTGATTTAAAAATCATATTAAAAAAAAATCGAAAAACAAAAAAAATACAGAATTTTGAAATAAAAAAATGGCAAGTGCGAAAACTTACACATACAAATTTTAGGCTCAATTTTGAAATTTTGAATCTAAAATAAATTATTCAACATAACTTAAGAGTTTGCAAAAAAAAATTTTCAATGTTTAGAAATTCGTATACAAACAAGTAAAAAAGTCTAAGTTCGGGCGAAGCCGAATATTGAATACCTGGCGTACGTATTAAATAAAGTTCTTTTACTTCTATTTCAAGCATCTTCGATAGTAAATATGTCCTTGGCTCAAAAGAATTACACCTGCAAAGTTTCGTTAAGATATCTCAATTTTTGCTCAAGTGGTCGATTAATCGATTTCTTTTTTCATTCTGAGCATCTATACCAGAGGTAGCCAGCCTCGGCCGGGCATTTTTTAAGGTCAGATGTTACTGTGTGCGTGCGAACAAGTCGTGACAGTTGAATGAAGCTTTCGCTGCCTTCTCAAGCAAAGCGTGTATGGTACGGGTATACGCAAATGTGCCCGCCGGGCGAACGCTGCCCAGGACTGATCTATACTTCTAATAAAATTGTAACAGGCTGATGTCTATACATTATAGATATCAAAGAAAAATTAATATAGGGAGTCTTTATTAGAGCAACAGGACTCAAATAAACAGTTTTTAGAATTTTTGTCTGTCTTTCTGTCAGTGTGTCTGTTTGTACGCGCATCACTCGAAAACTAATATATAGAATTGATTGCAGTTTTCACCGATATATTGCTAGAGGTCTAATTTAGTATAGAATAACAAATTAAACTAGAGAGTAGCCACCTGTTTGAAAATTGCAGTTTAAGTAAATTGACAAGATAAACTAAATGTTGCATTATGGTTATCAAAAGTAAGAGGTTAAAGAAGGCTTACAGTGGAAAAAATTTTGTTTAAAGTTGCCATCTGTTTGAAAATTTTAAGTCAATTTAATTGATAAGATAAATTGAATATTGCAATATGGGTATCAAACTTAAGTTGGTTTGGGACAGTTTACTGCCGAAAATATTTTTGATGAGGGTTGCCACTTGTTTGAAAATTTTGTTAAATTTAATTTATAAAATAATCATAATATTACAATACGGGTACCAAACAGCATAAAAATACTTCTTAGGCACTGTGAAGCACGCTGGGTATTTGCTAGCTTATGTATATATTTTTCTATATCTATCTCGATTCGTTTTGGCTGTTACAAATTCGCCGCCATATGAACAAAGTTATAATACCCTTGTGCACAAAAGCGTTCGGGTATAAAAACACAACTCGAAAATTTCAGGTTCATTTAAGAGCAATTAGTGGTATTGTATAAAATATTTAGCCACAAATATTTTTATGTTTTGACATTCCAACTTTCACTTTACTACTGTACCCAACTACTACTGTAAACCCAAACTTTTTTTGATTCTGATGACACTATTTTGAAATTTGTTCAATTTTCGAGAATTTTGCAATAAATTTGAAGCTTTGGTTTCCATACATATGTATGCGTATGGTGTATAAGTCATACACTTTAGTTTTATAAAAAGAAAAATCAAAAATTCGGAAAAACTTCATAATTCTAAAATATTCCAACCACAACTTCATATCAGCATTTGCACTAACAAGCCAAGTAGTGCCAATGTCCACTGCAACTGTCAACGTCTGCGCATAGCTCGACTCATTAAAATTGATGGACTGCAGTTAAAAAAAAAGCGGTAACTGCGAATAAAGAATGCCAAAAGTGCATATAAAAAATTATGAAAATGAATGGGCATACATACATATGTACATACATACATGTATATATGTAAATATGTATACATTTTATGGCAGTTGCGAAATCACAAAAATTGCTATGACAAATATGAATGAGATACCCATGCAGGCAATCGTACATACATACATATGTGCACGGTGAGCTGCGTGTAAACTGGTATGAGTAGCATAACTGAATGAATATGAATTGTTATTGGTCTATGTTGTATGCCGCCGCAAAAAAAAAAACAAAAAAAAAAACGTTGGTTTTATGCATAACATTTTTTGCAATTGAGGGCGTAGCTACAGGGCGTTCACACTCACAAATGCAGGAGGCATCAACCGCAAGTGTACAAAATAATGGCACTAAAAAATATGGCGAATCATACACAAACATGCATGCATACGTACATACATATGTATGTATATAGTGCATATTCGAATGAATAAATTTGAGTTAAAAGGCGGGGCGTTACTGCGGTTTGGTTGCGTATGCGTTACGGCATTCCATCAACTTGAAACCCAATACAATTCAAGCTGGCAAATGAGAAAATTTCAAAAGCGAAAAAATGCGACATATTTTTTATCAACACTGAGCAGATTTGAAACTTTTACGAAGAATTGATGTTGAAAAATGACAACGAAAAAAAAAACAAAACAAAAAAAATACACAAATTAACCAAAACAAAGTAGCAAATATTTTGCACAGCCTGCCGCCCATCCATACACCTGTGCCAGCACAGCGAAATGCCTCTAATACTTACTACCGCCGATCGCTCGGCTAGAGAGCCTCAGCATTTTAATCAAATATGTTTTTTTTTTTACAGCATGCAGCACGAATGGCATGGCTTTCCAATTTTGACAAGCTTCATTGCCTACTTTCCTCAACTCCTCTCCTCTCTCTCAGCTATCTGCATATGTACATACATACGTACATACCTTATGAATTTCATAATTTTTTCCGATTTCTCTCACTCGCCACTACCTGGCTGTCAGCTAAAATTTTGAAAAATGGCGAAATGTGATTGGCAAAAACCAGCTTAGATATGAGCAAGCGTTTTTTGCTTGTGCTTAGCAACCAGCATAGCATGTCTAACCTACTCAAACCCATTGCGATGAGGAGCGTAAAAAAGCGGTCAACACAAATTTGAATAGAGTATCAAGTGTGTTGTTGCCTACAATATTCCAAAGCGAAAATTCATGTTGACATTTTTTATGCATTCACCTGCATGCCAGTACAGTCCTTTTTTCGATGGAATTTAAACATTTTTTTCGTGAATTTTGCATTTATGTACGGCGTCACATTCGTTGATTAATTGCGAAATTTCTCTGGCTGCAGGTGAGCGGGTGCAGGCCTCTTCATAGAAAAGGGATGGGGGCTGGTCGTTGTGTAGTTTGCGGTTTTACCAAATTAGAAAAACATTTGTTGGGTTTCTGCTAGCAAAAAAAAAAAACATAAGAAGTAACATGAAAAAACTCACATAAATATTGATTTCAAACTTTATGGTCCGTACATGCAAATCGCATATGCTGATCTTTGTGATTTATGATTGTTAACTAAAATTAACTTCATTAAGCCGTAAGCAGGAAAAAGTATTCGGTTTCGCATTTTTAATGAAATTTTACTAATTTGATTTGGTGACGGGGCTTTGGACTTAAAGTGTGTATGAATAACGAATGGTAAATACATTTTTATTTAGGAAGTAAATCCATCAATATTTCCAATATTTTTCATTTAGGCTTAGGTAAGGTTAGATTATAGTGGTTTCCCCACATACGGGACGTATTTTGAAAATTAAAAGATACCACGAAAGCTGAACGGAGGACATTAATTAAGTCGGCGAAACGCCTCGTTCCGATTAAGAATTCGGCTAGGTTCAAAGGCTCAGGATTAGTCACCCACCAATGGTGGTGGAAGCTTTGCTAGCATAATGAGTTCCTTCGACCGCGTTGATCAAGTGGACACCCTTAGGACACAGTCCCTCCCGACCACTGACTGATAAATCATTTCCAAACAAGGATCCCCTCAAGGGGTGAATGAGAGAAGGATTCAGTTCTGTTCTCTTATTCCGACTCAGCAGCCACCTACACTGATGGCTCCAAGTTGGATCTGAAGGTAGGAAGTGGAGTATACTCGCAAGAACTCTCACAGCAGCGTTTTTGAAGCCAAATTTACAGCAATAAACATAGAAGCAAAATGGCTCATCGCTTTTTCTATTAATTCGCATGCATTCGCATCGTTTCTGTGACAAATCGTCGTCGGGGATTGTCATGGAATGTATACGTACCCTAAATGAGCAGCAAGGTGATACGTAACTCATGTCGTATGGGTGCAATGCCATAAAGATATACCGGCCAACACTGTTTTGCGGTTGAACTGGCAAGGAAAGGTACCTTACTGACAGCAATCAGTACTGCTCGAGATGCGGGCATTCTGCCATCTTCCTAGCTGGAGAATAATTTTAACGAACGAGCAAATACAAGATGGTCAGAGGAACCTATGTGCAGGATAGCAAGGCATATTCGGCTCGTCGGCGCTCGTTTCTCCATAACTCCTTTGAATGTTTGGCTGAACTGAATTCAGCTAGTATCTCAAACTTTGTGCGCTTATGGTTTTACTTTAGCGGTATAAAAAGGACGTAAGGAGTCTCTCGTATGGAATCCTAATGGGCCTGCAGTGGCCTAGGTTTGTTCTTCTCCTGTGCTGGATGGGGACAGCCAAGATAATCTAACCTAACCTAACCTAACCCTAATCTTGGCCGCACCAGGTTTACCCCAGCCCTGAAGCAATGCGCATGTCCTAGTTTTAGGTTAGCGCTCACTGAACTTACATGATGTCCAACAGCCCAATATTTAACCGCAGGAGGACAGAGGCATAGCCATCTTCTCCATAGCGGGTGCTAACGCTTCAAGCGCGACTTTCCATTCCAGGTCATCAGCAACGCAATTTCCCGCAATGCCACTGTGGCCTCGCATAGCCTGATTAGGGAGTACTCCGACGCGGTGGATAGAGAGGTCGGACATTTTTGCGCACCACCATATCGGTCAGAACCGTGATAGACGCCCTTCTTTCAAGGTGCATGGTAACCTCCCTAACTGACGGCACACTCTTCAGCAGTGAACCTACCGCCTCCATGATGGCAAATATTTCTGCCTGAAAGACACAGCTGAAGTCTGGAAGCCTGAATACAGTTTTGATGGTGAACTCCACCTGTACTGCTTCCAAGTTTTGATCTGATCATGAAAAATTTCACTGCCTCCTTTTTCCAACAACCTTTTCGTACCCTGTCCTCACTTTCTCAAATGTAGGCAGAGAAGGAGATAAGGAGTCGTGCAGACTGAGGTGAAAATTAATCTGTCAGAGATCTAAACGTGGTTCTTAATGTGCAAGGATAGTACGCAGCCTTTGGTATTCCAAGTTGTATTATTTGCAGTCCTCAAGGACACGGACAGCATCTTAGAATAGGATAGCGGCCAACTTTTGGAATACCTAAGTGGTCGCTTCCCGAGGTAAAAATCGCTGGTCCTGTCTTGAAGAAGATGAAACTGCAGGCCCCTTTGTGCCTGTGCTGTTATATGACTTAAGAAACTTTTATCAAAACGTGAAAGAAAAAGCGTCATCGAAAGTCATTCCGAGCAATGTGCTTTCGCAGTTTTTTATGCGACATCGTTTGAATTACTTTATAAATTTTAATAAAAAGTAAACTATCTCGAAAAATAGTATGCAGTATAATCGGTTCTTGGGTGTACGGGAGTATAAATGACAAAATAGTAGTAAAAAGTCCTATAATAGTACTTTCAGCAGCACTGAGTATCTCTCTCACCACAATTCCGACATCGAATTCGGGCTCTGTAGTAGACGTCGCAAGGTCCCGTTCAGCGCATTTTGTGGATGAGATTAAATTTTTCATTTAACTGGAATTGCTTTTTAGGTGGCGGAGCCCAAGCTCAGCAGTAAATGACTTTCACTTGAAAAATGATCAGAGATCAGTAAAACATGCTCTAACAACTTAAGTTTTACAGCTTTACAGATTTTTAGTTACAGAGGCTAAAAACCACAAGCGCAACTATCAAAGCGATGATAATCTTCAATTTAAGAAAGAATACCCATCACAACATGATTTATCAACTTCAATAAATCAGCGCTATGTGATGCCGTGCTCTTCCTCATACTATAATATTAGCTTGCCGTTGCTTGCCATTGTTCTGCTCCATTACAACGCCGCACTGCGCTTTTTTTTTGCTTCTTCTATTACAGCAGGTTGTTAATGGACTCCTGCAGTGATGTATGGAAATTTATGAAAAGGAAGCGAATGCGATGAAACAGCAATGCGGTAAAAGAAAAGTGAAGAATTCGCACTCGTCACTTGCCATTTACAAGCGCCTATCTTTGCATTCTTAAACTGCCCGTCGGCGCGCCGTACCTGCGCGGTCCACATACCTGCAGGCCTCGTACTTGTTGTCACCCATGTTGCAAGCACATAGCTTTTGTTATACTTGCCATTATTGTCATGCAAATTTCGTTTGCGCTTTTCATTTGGTGTTTCGGCGTTAACGCGTTTTTTTTTTTGCTATTTTACCATTTTAGCCATTTTTTCAGCTATTGTCGGTTGCTACATACTTTCCACCGATATTCGCTTTACCTTCGTTGTTTTTATTGTGGTGGTTTTTAGTTTTGTTGTTGTTTCTGTTGATACTGATTTTTTTTTTGCTTGCTTGCTGTTGTCAATTTGGCCAAAGTGGTTTTTCACTTGTTTTACCGCGAAAAATGCGCAATTTACGGTGAAAATGCTCGCGTATGCGCACACAATGGACCCGACGAATAATGAAGCAGGCGCAGTGAGTGAGGCAATTTTTATAGAAATGAGTTGAGAATTACAGATATGGGTGACGAGAATTAAAATGGGGGGGAAATGATATTTGCGTGCCTACGTATGAACGAGTATAAGAAAAGAAGTCGAGCAGTGCGCCCCGTTTGACGGACAGGCGGGCTGACAGTGAAATATCATCTGCTTAAGCTGTGAAGGCGAACGAAAATCAGATGCGGTTGTAAAGCGTTTATTGTTCTGCCCCATTACAACTTATAACGCACGAGGTTATCAATTCACATACATATATATGTATGTATATGCATTTAAAGTTTTGTGTAATGCCGAATTTCGTTTTGAAATGGCTTTTTTAACGGCACATAAATATTCGAAATTTTTGATAAACATTTTGATGGCGCAACACCAAACGAAAAACGCGACAAAAGAAGGTAGGGAATGGCGCTTGGTCTGCAGATGTGAAGTAAAGTTATTTTTTTCAAAAAAAAAAACGAAATGTTTTTGAAATGGCTTATTTCTTATCTATATATATGAGGGTTGCCATCTGTTTAAATATCAAATCAGATTTAAATTAACGCAATAGGTAATTGAGATACATATGTACCACAATTTGTGTGTCAGACGAAAGAGTTTTAAAAAGGATTGAGTTTGGAAATATATTGAAGAGTGTAGCCACCTGTTTGAAAAGTAAAATTTTAATAAATTATGAAATATTAAAATATGGAAAGAGTGGTAAAAAAATATTTTCGAGGAATTCGATGAGGGTTGCCACCTGGTTAAGAGGCTTTAAGACGATTATTCAATTGGTTCATAAGATATACGTGATTAAGTGAAACCACTATTTTTTAAGCTGAATAACGGTAAATCGCAAATATCTCGCGGTTCTTTTTTTATAAAAGGTCCATATGCCCTTCCATACATGCATGCTTACGTACATTTTAAAAGCTTAATAAGTTATTCAAAAAAGGGCTTTTTTGGGTACAAACGACGTTTTTTTAGACTAAGTTGAAAGTTTTTTCCAATCGAAAGTCAAGCATCACTGTTCGGATGTTTTGGGATTTAAGGACGTTTTTTTTTTGTATCGACCAGCTACTAAGATTCCGGTAATTTTACAAAGAACTAATGAATTTGAAAATCTGCACTTCAAGGAATAATGCTTTGAAATAACTGTGGAAAATATGCAAGGGCGATTCCACCGTCACGGGTTGGACATTTGTACAGAAAAAATTGTTTTTATTGTGTAAATTTTAGTATAAAGTACTCAACGATTCTACATTTTGATAAAGCTACACCTAATTTACTATTATAAGAGGTATTACAAAATACGAAAAAAGTTCCAGCTTACTTTTATATAGAAAAAAACTGATTTATTTCTTCTGTCCCTGGTGGGACAAAAAAAGAACCTGCAGACCTTTGTAGCAGATTTATTTTACGGAAACTCTGCGAATTTATTTCACTTTTCTCTGTGAACTTGATGTCTTATAATAAAACAAAGCACCAGGAACACAAACAAAGCAAAAACTACAAAAAAATTATAGCTTTATTGTATAAAAAATCCGAAATTCCTCTGTCACGGGTGGGACAACATTTGTCACGGGTAGGACACGTACGAATTTTTATATGAAAAGGAGCTTTTAGTGTGGTCCATATATAAAGATTAGTTACTAAAATATATAAGAAGACAAGAAGGGGTTAAATTCACTCACGTTTTATCTTAGGATGGTGCATTTTATATAGAAGAAAATGTTTAGCACCGGCAGCCAAAAATATTATTAAAAATGAACGCGATCTCCTCGCGTCTTGAAATTTAATGGTCTATCAAACTGAGATGAGTTCTACTATATATTTTTCTTACCAAACACTTAAATTATGAATCGCGAATTATTTGGCAGTGCACTCAACACAATTTACTTTAAAGGTGTTCTTACACGATATGTATTTGCATGTGTGCATGCCACTTTTTACATATGGAAATGCCAACATATCATGTAAAGGCAAATTAGATTTGTTTCTGTACAAAGCATATGCACGTACATACGAAATAGAAATGTTTCTATTTTCATCTGACACACAGATAGAATCATCTAAGGTTACTTATTTCGTTTTCAAAGATCGTATTTTTAAAAAGTTAAATAAAGACTGTGAATTTGACAGACATACGCAATTACATATGTATTGAAAAAGTCACATTTACAGATGCAAATACATATCGTGTAAGAACACCTTAAGCTCAATAAAAAAAGTTTACATAGAACTTGATTTTAAAACGTAATAAAACGCATTTAAAGCTTTAATTTCTTTATTTTTTTGTTTTGATTCAAGTTTTTTACAAATGTCTTATGAACACGTTTGTAAGGTTTATAAAGAAAATAATTTTTGCACTGAGGTTTACTTTCCCATGGAACCTCCCAGAAACATCTTATATCTTTCATTTAATTTTTTTATTTTTTTGTTTTTTTTCCAACAATTATACAACTTAATATTATTTACCTCTTCAAAAAGGTTTCTCTGTCATAATGACATTGTTGTTTGTTTCTTACTGCTACTGCTGTGCCACTTAACAATTGTTTTTGAGTCAGCATTTTCGTGTTGTTGGACATTTTAATCACTTAAGGGACTTGCTTCGCACCCATTACTCGGGCCATTTTATTTGCTTAATGGCGTCAGCAGCCGCGAAAAGTGCATTCAATCGCGGCTGTGAGCCATAGTCAAGTAAAAGCAGAGAGGAAGAGGTGGCGAAGACAACGGCTGGTTGCACTCTAAACTGTTCTACTTTTCAAAATTGCCACGACACAACCAGGGCCAGCTTTGCAACACTCTATCTACCTATGTTTGAGCGTGAATATGTGTATATGTGTATGTACATGTATCTAGATTCTAAATGTATGTAGGTGCATCGGTGGCAGTTCCTTTTTCTTAATAATCCATTATTCTTCTCCTCGCGACGCACAAACGGGCATTTTAACATTTCCACACGAGTACATCGCAGACGCCTACATCTGGAGGTCGGAGCTGAATAGCTGTCGCGAGTTCTTCAAACATTCCTTCGCCTTCTGTCTCAGCGCGCGGCTGAAGAAGCCTTTGCGTCAGCCACTCAACGCAAGCATCCTCATCGCAAGCAGGTGTCTAAAATAGCTTTTAAAATAATTGACATACACTTGAGGGTGCAGGCGCGCGTTCACTATCTTTACAAGCACTGGCACGCATACGCAGCAACTGATCTTACATACATATACCCATTTGAATGTGTTTTTTATGAATGAAGAAATAGAGCTTTGAGGACATGCCCGCTTAGCACCCTGTTGAAAACTTTTCAATTACGCAACGCAAAACTAACACAAAAGCCTATGACGCCTGCCTGCCTGCCCGGCTGACTGTTGCATGGCTGCCTGCTGACAAGCCTGTAATTACACGCCCCTTTAACACATGTCCCAGTCATTGTTTACTTTCCGCATGCTTTCAAGCAAACGAATAGTCTTCGTATATGTATATACTATGTACGTTAGGGTGCAACACCCTTCACATAAAAAAAATGTTTATTTTAAGATTTTCCCTGGACCGATTTGAAAATATCTCCAAAAATCGAATACAGACCTTTAAAGCTTAAACTCTTGTATCATCTGATATGATTTTTGAAAAAATTATTTTCAAAAACTCATTTCATTTATAAAAAATTTGATTTTTTAAGGTCTTTTCCAACCGACCCAGCTCACGTAAATCTTAAAATTTTAAATACATATAATAAATTTTATAATATTCTTTTTGGTGAGGCAGCCTAATGTACATACATACATGCCTTTTGTAAAAATTTGCATGCCATTCCAGGCCATTCACTTATGCATAT
>NW_016167207.1:0-22071 GCF_001687245.7 Rhagoletis zephyria | reverse complement strand
TTACTCTAGAAGTATATTGTCCATATATTAACCGAACAATTGGTTAAGCAACCTAAGACCATTTCTAATTTAAATTAGCTGAAAAAATATTACCAGCTTCAGTTATTATGGCAACACTAGCTTTTTATAAAAATCATCAGTATTTTTGTTAGTCTCAAAGGGATTCAGTACGGCATTTCAAGGTCATTGAGCATCCTGTATTGGTTACGGTAGACAATTGAATTACAAATACCAAACACGATACAATTTTTCCGAAATATTTTTATAATTCCAATGGCAACACAGTACCGATTTTTTATTTGTATTTTTTGTATGGGAAGAGATGCAGTCTAATGTACATGATGCAAGTGTCAACTTGTATGTAAGTATGTTATATCACTCAAATTGTCAATTTATATGCAATTAATACGTATGGATATAAGTATGCAGACGCATGTAATGAATGAGATCAAGTGTCTGTTTTTGCATATCGTTTATTTTCTGCAAGAGTGTCATAATCAAAAAAAAAAAAAGTTCTTTTAATTAGGCATGCAGAAATTACAGTCACCGCTTCTTCGATGTCATTAGAAGAAATGTGCTATACTATAGGAGCGTATGTGAACTGTAAACTTCAAAGCCGTTTTTCTCGAGTTTTTGATTTTTTGGATTATTACACTATTGCAGCATATGAACGATATGTTGTGGGTATTCATACATACATGCATTCAAATGTCAATGTCAAGGTCACTTCGCACGCTTGGAGGTGTTAAACACGCTTTAAAAGCATTTCTGTTTCCGCCCCTAAGTATGTATGTTCAAAGGTGTATGCCAGTGTATAAGTACATACAATGTAATGCATTTATTAATAAGTCCTAAAGTTCTATTTTTTTATTTTTTTACAAGCATAAAGTCTCCGCTATAATTTTCAAAGCATTGAAAGTAAAATATTAATTAGCTACGAAGGCAGTTCGATAAGTCAGTGAGTTTTAAAAATGTTTGCACAGGAACTTAAAATGCTACATTGCTGCTGTGAACTGCTATTTGTTGATAAACTAATACGTACAATTTTGTAAATTTTGACGAGTGTAAGATGGTTGCCGTCGTTTTTGCGCCATTTCGTAACAGTGGATGAAACATTGATCAAATTTTCATCCACTGTGGCAGATCTACCACAATGTGGTAGCAGTCCGATCACTGTGGGAGTGGTGTGTTCATCCAATACATACACTCTGCTTCACTTGAATAGGAACTCAATTTTTTTCCTCAAGATCCGAGCTTAAATATATCTGGATTTGTGCCAAAGAGGTATGGCGGTCTGAACCACGATTTCATATGCTAGAGCAGTTTATATAATATTTTATTTACATTATTTTAACACTTGTCGCATATTTTCGCACCCTGCTCTTGTATATGCCAGCAAAACTAAGCACCGCGCTTCGTTTTATTTTCTCCACATTCGGCGATCTTTTAGAAATTTATTTTTATTTTTTCGAGCAAGATAATTAGGGGATTCACAAGACGTCTTAACCGTCGTAAAATCTTAAGGTTAACATCTTTTTTAATTAAAATGGTTTTAGGGGATTTCTAACTAAACCGAAATTCTTTTAAACTGATAAAGAATATATAATTAGCCAACCCCCCAACCATTTTAACCGCTATTTTACATAAACAAGTGTTAAGCTTAAGATTTTACGACGGTTAACACGTCTTGTGAATCCCCTAAATGTCTTCACGCTCTTATGACTTATCCTGGTATAATTTCTCCAAGGCGTATTATACGGTTTTGCATGGATTTTTGAAATGTGCGTTCTATTGTTCCATAAATAACAACATGCGTAGTAAAAAGCCACATTAAAAAGAAAACAATACAAGACATGTTCCTCTTTTTAACCATTTTTTCTCCAGAATAGATCATTCTTTTTAATGAGGTTAAAACGAAAAGCATGTCACCTATTCGGCTGAAGCGGGGTGCACCATGTGCAATATATGTATATATGTATGTGTAAGTGTGGAAAAATGTACAGTTCAATACAATATAAATACATATACTAATTTTCTTTGTCAAACTGAGCTCTAAATAGGTTTGCACATGTATCACACCGACAATATTACTTCTTAAAGCTATTTGTCTGATGTCTTATTCAATCACACAGTGATAAGTTATGATGTAAAAAAGTTAATTACTCATAACCAGGGAACGGATTTTTAGGACCTAAAAACCTATAAAAAAGGCAAAATAAAATAACGAAATAAGCTGGAAAAGGCAAAATAAAATAGTGAAAAAGGCAGGAAAAGGCACTAGGTGTTGCAAAAAAGGCAAAACAAAATAGCGAAAAAGGCGGGAAAAGGCACTAGGTATTGCAAAAAAAGCAAAATAAGGCACTAAAAAAAGACAGAAAATACGAAGAGCAATCAAAAAATACATTTATTTTAGAAATGTTTGTATTACAAGTAAAAAGAGAAAAACTATGAACTAGTTTCATCATATGAAAAATTTGTACTTAGAATCTTTGACTATTTTATCCTTTCTAGTTTCTAATTCATATAGCTTTAATCTGTATAGTTGTAGTAACATTGAACCACAAGCTGCATTTTGAAGTTTTCTGGCAGCATTTTCATTCGATTTTCGCGAAGAAAAGCCTTGAATGTACTAAATGTGTGCTCGACGTAAGTTGATACAAGCGGCGCCCAATTTAAATAGGGAACATTTGAAACGTTCGTATTATCAGGAATAAGGGCGTTTTCCTCGCCCTTTACAATTTTATCCACACCCCTTATTGTCTCCAAGCCTTCGTTAGCTGAGAAAACGGTTTTGAATTTTTCCAACACCAATTTGGCAAGAGGTCTCTGCGCTTCTATAAGCCGCATGGGCAATGTGTATATTTTTTAATCTTAAAAAAAAACAAAAATGTAAATGCTATAATAACTTTTTTTAAAAGTAGAAAAGGCAAAAAAAGGCAAATATCTTAAAAAAGGCAAAAAAAGGCAACATCAAATGTGTATATATGGAATCAGGGAAAGCTAAATCGTGGACATTCTTAATCGAATATAGTATATCTCTTTAGCAGAAAAAAAGGCAATTTCCATAAAACCCGTTCTCTGCTCATAACAGACGACTGAAATTCATCACAAATCCAGGGATAATTTCTATGCATTCGGCATACTAAAATAGCTAAATACATAAGTACATACATACATACATACATACGCGTATGCATACACATACCCGATTATATTGAATTTTTATTGATAACTGCCTTGACTTTTACATACGAGTAGGCTCTATGCATAGATATCTACCTAGACATGTACATACGTACATACGTAAATAAATATATATTATTTATAAGCACATAAGTACATAGATGTATTCAAATACGCACATAAAAAGTATGTAGTTTTCATGATAACTGCTAAGAGTAGCTGCAAATATTTGTTCATATGTATTTACTTTGCTTATCATAATTACAACTGTCAAATATTTTTTCACTGATTTTGGGCGATCAATGCCGTCAGTGTTAAAGCGACAAAGCCCTGTGTAGCCTTAAGTTTATAAGCTTATTATATATTGTATCTGCAAATCAGAGTGTCCAGACTGGGCGATTTAGCGCCAATTTGGCGATTTTTTTTTGGATATTTGCGCCTGAAAATTTAGGAAGTTTATGAAAATTGTTTGTACATCACTATCATATAAGTGATTTGTGTTATTTATTATTACCCTATTCGTTTTTGGTTTTAAACCTATGTTATAACAAGATCTCATTTTTAAAATAAAAGCTTTTTGAAATCGATTTTTGGCGATTTTTTTTTAAAGAAATGGCTCTTTTCTTTTTAAACAATCTGAACACCCTGCTTCAAATACCCGTAAGTATGGCTGTATGTTCTGCATCCATGCATACATACATACATACAGTGGTGGTCACGAATTTAACACACCATACCCTGGAAATTTAGTTTAATTTTGGATTGTTATTTATTTAACTTTCTTTCCTTGGGTTTCAGATCAACCTTATTTAGTTATGCCAAACAAGTAGCAACGCAGTTGCTTGTCCCTAAAAATTGTTGTTGCATTTGTTTGTTGTTAGCATTTGGTACAAACACAGGGTTGCATATCTCATATTTAAAAAGCCATTTAAGTCTAGTTTAAATATATTATCTGAAAATTAAATTTTTGAAGTTGATCAACAATCTCTATATAAATAGCTCATCTGTAATTGGGCCTAAGAAAAGCCTTGTACTTAGCTAGAGCATTGCATCGACGTGATAAGCTCCCTTCAGCATAGGCGCAAGTCTCTCGGAGGTATTACGCTTTAAGCATTTTTAATTATTGTCCACTAGTCATGTCAGCTTCTGGGCCTTTTTGATAGAAATTCACAAGTATAAAATCATACCAAGATATTTTCAATCGCATGAAGATCCGCTAGTTGTACAGGCTGCATCAAAACTTCTCCGAAGGTCAACACTTACCAAGCGTTAAGTGTGTTTTGGATTAAGTTCATTCTTAAAAACGTCATCTAAGTGCAAGTTTTCTTCTTAAAATGGTTTCAATACTTTTGTGTGGATGACGTCGCACAGTGGTCTTAGAGGAGCAGAGAGTGCAAGTTTCGCAATATCACGAAATAGCCAACTAAGTTGTTGGCCTTACTCTAGCCATGCGGATTAACACGGTCTAAGGGAGTGTTCACACAGAAAGCCGAGCGGCGCCGAGCGAAGCAAGACGGAACAAAGCAAAGCTGCTGGTGTTCACACAGAACGAATCGAAGCGCAACTTTTCTCATGGGCTCGGCTGCAAAGATACCACAAA
Organism: Rhagoletis zephyria; assembly: GCF_001687245.7. Lineage (NCBI taxonomy): Eukaryota > Metazoa > Arthropoda > Insecta > Diptera > Tephritidae > Rhagoletis > Rhagoletis zephyria. The sequence goes on along the minus strand of NW_016167207.1, from coordinate 17,288 downwards.
ATTTACCGTTAATGCTTCTGACGCTACAGCAATTTGAAAGCTTCACTCAGCTCGAAACGGCTTCGCTCTCTTTCTGTGTAAACGTACCCTAAGGTTTTTTTCCGATCAAAAAATGGCACAAGTAGTATACAAAGGGCACTTGACGCCGGTGTTATACGAATCGTATTTTTAAGTAAAAATTGGAGCAGGTATTTCACGGAATCAACACTGGTAACTGAATGATCGGCTTTGATTGGGTTTCTTTTCATCGTTAGTGCCGCGCTCGGTAGAATAAAATAGTTGCTCCAAAACGGGTTTCCATCATTTTTCCTGGACTTTTCTGTGTTGACAACATTTATATGATTTAAAGCATTTTCATCGACTTTATGAAGAGTGTAACTACTTTGCGCCAAGAAGCTATTGCGGGTACGTTCATTAAGTCCTGGGTAAACTATTTAAATAAGTTTCAGCTGCTAAAACCTGCTAGTCGTGTGTTTATCTTTCATAGACAGGACGCTTCACTTTGGCAGATTCCCATATAAGCTGTGACAAAAAGTAGTAATTGAGATCCGAGTCTACCGAAATTCGCCATGCAGTACTTTTGCTTAGGAGTAAAAAAGCACAAAGCAGATATATTAGACGTTATCTGAACATCTCAATTTCTGCTATATTTCTCGGACTTTTTCCCCAGAAGACTCCAAAATCTTAAATAGTTGTCGCCATCTGAATACCAGATTCCACTCTCCTTTATTTTCTCAGGTAATCTCAGGTAGGAAAGGAGAAAAGATGCTTTTTTAAATGGGCAAAATTCGTGACCACCACTGTTTATATACATACGTATGTACATACATATATATGTAGATACCATATGCATATATATGCACATTATAACCATGTTTTCGGTATCCGATTCCGCGCCAGAGTTATAACAGCAACTAAAAAAACGGTGCTAATTGGAAAGTATGACAAAATTTTTGGAAATAAACACTTATATATATATTTATGTATAGTATATGTATACATATGGGTGTATATATATGTAAAGCGTTGGCGATTTAGTCCACACGCTTGCAGTCGACACAAAAAGCCGGTGTTTACTTTAATAATTGGAATTATCTGCGCTGATAATTTAATTATGGTTCAGTAGTAGGGTATTAGCGGATGACAGCGATTGTCCATAGGCGTATAAATATTTGCTAAATAACCATGAGCGGAATAGTATGTAGGTATGCATATTTACATAAATACATACATGTATCACAGCGAAAAGTCGACCAGTTTGTTCTCCTTTGCTATGTCTGTTTTAAGAAATTCTCGTTCCCATAGTTCGAGCTACACTGTTCGAAAGGCAGATACTCAGATACCTCATCTCCAGGTTCCATTTAAGGCAGTGATGGAGAGCACCGAAAGTTCGCTGCAATCACAACGGACAGCCGAGAAATGTGGTAACAGACGTCCAGTGTACACTTGAGTTATGATACCCTTCGTTGAGCGCCGCAAAAGGCTCAAAAGCAATCTCAATGCTCGAAAGCTAATTTTTTATAAATGTCTAGCTCATTATACATATAATGCGATAGTAAATTTTACACACAAAAATCAATATATTTGCAAAACCGGAGGCCAAATATAGTAAAATTGCGTTTTTAGTTTTTCACTCTGACGTCGGTAATCCAAAAATGATTTAAAAAATTCAGTGAAATGTGCTTAGAGAAGAAGTATGAGTATCAAGTTAAAAAGGAAAATCGGTAGAATTTAATCAGATTAAATTTTTTGGTACATAAGGACTAGTAAGTATTGAAAATGTCCTTTTAAAATTGTATCCTTGAAATTTCGCAATATTTGCTTTTGAAAAAATTATATGTTAAGGACTTATATAAACTTTATCAGCTTAAAAAATTACCTATTCCTCCTTGTGAATCCAAAAACTTTTAATTTTTTAAATTCTAAAGAAATTTCCTCTTTCATTTGGTACCCATAATTTTAGTCTATATTGCATTGAATTTTTGAAATAATTTTTGGAATCAATCATACCTTTGATATTACAAAGTCCTTTTAAATAAGTCCTGACGTCAGAGAGAAAAAATTAAAACGCCACTTTAAATAAAGAAGTAGGTTTCAAACCTTGTAATTTATTATTTATTTTATGGTAGGAGAAATAGAAGCAGTTTTTTCTATTTAAGTTGTTGAAAAGTAATGAATATCTAAATCCCGGCACTAACCCCGGGATCCCGGGATTGTGATAACCCCATCTCGAAAATCCCGACATCATAAAAAGCGGAAAAATTAACATCCCTTATACATACATACATAGTTATATTGAGTTCAATATGTATCAAAGGGCGATGCTTAAAAGTATGTATGTAGTATATGGACGTGTTGGTACATATTTTGACTCTTTTTTCAAATACGAGCATCTAAATGTGTACATATATATGCATATGTATGTGCAATAGGGTGGTCCAAAAACAGGAAAGTCGAAATTGTAATGCTCTCGCCCCCTTGGATTGTACTATATCGAAAAAAGAGCAGAACAAAAAAGAGAGAACAGAGTTTTTCGATCGAAAAATATTGATTTTTAAGAATTCTATACCATTCCTACGAAAAGTTGTTTTTTTCCACATATAAAAATACATGGGAAAGTTTGAGCGACCTCTAAATATTTTTTGATTTCAAAATAAAAAAAAACATGATTGTGTTGCTCATTGGCCGTTTAGTATAATTTAATAATTATTTTTGAGCTATAGGCCGTACGTTAAATAAAACATTAAATTTTTTTCTGTTTTATTTACTTTTTGGTTTTACTTTGGTCGATATTTCGCCTTCAGTCTGAAGGCATCTTCAGGAACTATTAGCTTTCGACCGGACAAAGCTAATAGTTCCTGAAGATGCCTTCAGACTGAAGGCGAAATATCGACCAAAATAAAACCAAAAAGTAAATAAAACAGAAAAACATTTAATGTTTTATTTAACGTACGGCCTATAGCTCAAAAATAATTATTAAAATAAAAAACAGGGATATGCTTTTTTTTTGTATAAAATTCCGACTTAACTTTTTCTCATACATTTTGGGACCACCGTAATGTGCATACAGTATGTATTTCTACATAAATAAAATGTTTCCTTGAGTGCATACATCCGCCGCCTTAATAATGGAGTTAATTGCGATAGAATTTGTACATACATATGTATGTAGGTAGATTGTACAAAATATTTATATATTCCATATAAACAAACACATATGTACATGCATAGCCCCTTGAAAATTTTAAACATAAATATGTACTTATGCTTATACATACATATGTATGTACGGATTTACTTAATTAATTTAATTTTGTAAACCACCAACTTCAAAAATTAATTTTAATATGTATGTATATATGTACATAGTATGTATGTACACATTTTTTCTAAAGTACGCTGTTTTTCATAGCACAAACATACACACATAGCATTATATGAACGTTACAAATTTGCAGTCTATTCGAACCCTTTTCGTTTTCTTTATTTACTCTCGTTATCTTGGCCGCCTGCATTTAAATTGAATATTTGTTTTTGGCTCGTCGTTGATTCCATTTGCGAATATTTATATGTATGTACATATGTACCACAGTTGATTCTTTATCTATTTATATCAATATAAATATTCTATTTGGTGCAGATAATTTTATAGGCACATATGTACGTACATACATATGTACATATGTACAAAAATTTTATTGGCAGTCATGCAAAAATTTATAAAGTAATTCCAGCCCTTCCTTTCAAAGTTTAACAATGTTTTCTTTTGTTTGTTTATTAAATATTATGAAGGTTGCCTCACCCAATTAATATGACTTTATGTTATGACTCGATGGGTTAGCGAGCAAGGTTGCCGAATGCAAGCGTGTCAGTAAATCAAAATTCTCCAATAATCACTAAATTTTTGCTAAGGAAATTTTTTTTTTATTATTTCAGTAGAACTAATTTATAAAAAAATTTTCTTGCCGAATGTAGGCGCCACCGGCAAACGTAAAAAGGCGATCCCTAGATTCAGTCAAAGAAAAAACCAGATCGGGCGTTTAAACTGAGTTTAAACCACGGCCATGCACTGAAAAACTAGCCCTAAGTATTGTTGACGTTATTTCCATTTGAATTAGAAAATAGCATCATTTACTTAATTTCCATTTTTTTTTTACTTTCGCATCACTGAGGGAAATAGTGTCAATTGACGTCATTTCCGTTGATCTTGTTACCTGCCACCGATTATTCCATTGCTTGCATATCGTCGATGTTTTTGCAAAACCGCCCATCGACCAGTTGAAAACCCGCCTAAATCGCCGTTGTGGCAAAAATGAGATTTGGTAACCCTCAACTCCAGGCATCGAGATTTATGCATAGAAATCGCTAAATCGTTATTAAAACAACAGATTTATTAAAATAATAGCTAGGCAATGCCTTCAAAGAAAAACCCGTTTTTCGCTCTCGTGTAAAATTTGAGTGCCTTTAGATAGCCGGCTTTTCAATTGGGCGATGGGCGATTTTGCAAAAACATCGACTGTATCGAATGTATGCTCAGAAGCTACATAAAGTTCTCTAAAACATGCGTCCAATTTTCAGATCTGAGTACCGGTCACATTTTTTTTTTGTTAATAATTTTTAGCATTCTCATTTCCAAGTAAATGTTTTTGATAAATAACTTCACGTTAATAATCCACGATACTTAAAGAATTGATAACAGCTGAAAAAAATCACTTGCTTCTATCGGTTTATTGATATGGGCATTTCTTTGGAAATGTACCGTTCATAGAGAAGGGGGTGAGTAAATGATAACAAGTAAAATATGCAATAAAACTATTTTCCTAATATTTTATTGCCGGTACAAAAATAAATAACACATGTATTTTGACTAGAAAATTACGAAAACAATTCACTTCAAAATACAATACATATTTATGGATAAAATTAGTTTATAATCAAGCAGTAAGATACAATCTTGTGTAAATAAAGAGTTGAGAAAGTTTGCCATTCTGTTTCCAAAACTCATGCCACCTATAGCCATTTGGCGGCTTTAATGAATTTCAGTACGTCATACAGAGAGAGGCAGCTTCACTCTAAAACATTCTGTAGGAATGGCTTGCAGACTGTCTTTAGCCTCATCTTTGCTAAGGCTGGACACTCGCACAGGACGTGTTCTACTGTCTCGCAACTACTACACCAAGTGATCAGTGCGCTGTGCACACTGCAGTAAGTGAGTAGGCATCTTCTTCGCTTATTCCTAAGAGAGCTTTGGTCTAAGTGAGTCGTAGGACACCCAGAACTGCCGGGTAATCCTGTACGGTTCCACCTCTGCTTAGCGTTGGAGTGATAAATTTCGGTAATTGTTGGGACACATTCAGAGCGGAGCCGCACCTTGCAAGTTCGTCCGTTGCCACGTTTCCGTAAATGTCCCTATGTGCCAGGAAACATATTAGGGTAATTTCGTATTGATCAGATATATAGGCCAGCTCTCTCCTACAGTCTTCCACTAGTTGAGATCTAAAAAGGTGTGCGCACGAGGCGATTTTGTGTTCAACTTTTGCTTTCAAATCGCGCAGGGTTGCACGAAAAAAAAGTTGAATGGCTAAATGTTGGCTGGCGACCAACTTTGTTGAAAGCGATTAGTGCGAAAGCCCTTTTACAGATGTAGAAGAGAGTACCTCAATGGCCGCTTGGCTACCCGAAAATATATTCAGATGAATATTTTTATTATACAAAAATTAACTGCGCTATTAAAATGCGGCCGCTGTGGTCTAGTGGTAAGCAGTGCGCGCTTCCACTCCGCAGCACCTGGGTTCAAGCCCTGGTCAAAGCAACATCGCAAAAAAATTTAGAAAAAAGGTTTTTTCTTAACAGCCGTCGCCCCTCATAAAAATACAATCGGCCTTCGGAGTCGGCATAAAACTGTAGGTCCCTCCACTTTGTGTGAAAAATATCAAGGCGCACGCCACAAATCGGAGGAGAAGCTCGGCCAAACACTAACATATGTGTAAGCGCCAATCTATTATTATATTATTTATTAAAGTGCATACCTGAAAATTTTCTATAAATTTATATATGAAAAGTGTGGAATTTTGATGAAAATTTAGTTTAGTTTTTTCGAAGTTTTGCACTAAGTTTCATGACCTTATTCATAAAAAATAATGTAAATTAAAGAGCTTTTCAAATTCAAATTTTTGTACGTTTTTCAATTTATAAACCTTTTAAAGGGTACTTTATTTTTTATTAATAAGGCCATTATACTTTTGTTATTATAGTCTATGTTACAGTGTAAACTATATTTACGGAAAAAGGGTTTGTTTTTTATTAGTTTACAAATTCTAACTCATTTATTTAAAAAAAAAATGTCGTTATGTTGTTACGCATATAGAATGGAGCACACGTTTTGTACATTTGTACAGGTTTGTACATTTTGGCTGTCACAGAGTGGCGTTGTCTAGAAATTTGTATCGAGAATGAGTTCAGCCCAATAATGTATATATCTGTACAAATGTACAAATCGTGTGATCCCTGCTTAAGAACATTTTTGCAGTTGTGAGTACAGGTGTAGAAAAAGGTACATTGTATGTATGTATTTTTGAAACATATGGAAATATGCGAACGCCTGTTCCACTGTCAATATGAAAGCCGACATCATACCATTTTTGATATACATACATACATACATACATATGTACATATGTATGCACATAATAAGTACATATTAAGAAGCTTGCAATTTTTCACTTATTTAGTGTATGTACATATGTATGTATGTTATATTATTCATACACCAATGTGTCATTTAAGCACTTCAAAATAATGTACATATGTATGTATGTTATATTATTCATACACCAATGTGTCATTTAAGCACTTCAAAATAATGTACATATGTATGTATGTATATATGCAGGTGCTTAGCCATATTTCAAATATTCATATGAATAGCAAATATAACTACAAGAACAATAACGTTTCTTGTATGCATTCATCGACTAAAAACACCGTAAAAATAAACAAATAAGAAAGTTTTATGTAGGTTCAGTAGCTTCATTGCTAATTTGCATACGAACATACATACATACATACATACTTAAAACATACATACATGAAATGTGTGATGTCACAAAGGCCTAGGATTCTCGCCTACAGAAATCGGACGCATTCGTACCTAATCAAGTTCGTATTGAATTTATTTTTTTTTGTATGACTAAACATACATACAAACATTCATATTTGCGCACATTTAAACATACATACATATGTATGTATGTATAGAGCAGCACGCTCATAGTGGTAGTGTGTACCTTTGCAAAAGCAAAGATATGCTTTGTCGATTTTTCGCGCCTCCTGAGGGTGGCATATCGGCATTCAGCTCCAAATAATCGCTAAAACCATTAACAGATCGCAGTCGAAGTTCTATACTTGTATCGAGTAGATCGATGTTCCGTTTGAAGGGCAATTTGCGCTTTGTATAAAAACAAAAATAAAAAAATAAAAATAAAAATAATAATATTTTTTTACGAGTGCAAATGCTTTGAAATGAATAATCACGAAGTAGTGCGGCCATAAAAATAATTTTTGCAAAACTAAATGAATACAAAAAATAAAATATTAAAAAAAAAAAAATCGTGAATTCGTCATTTGCATTGTGTTTGAAAACATAGTGCATGAACATGCATGTGTCTATACATATTTCTAAAAATTGTTGAACGATATTCAGGCGTGATTCTATAATTAAATTGCCATTAGTTACTAAATTATGTACATATGTACATACATATATCGAAAAAAAAAATATCTATACAACAAAATGTATTAGAACGTGATTTGCTAATAAAACAAGTGATAATTACTAATAAAAAATTAATAGAACTGCTAATTTTTGGCAATCGAAAAAGGCAACACTTTAGATTAACAGAAAAAAAACTCAGAAAAAATGTTTTTCGAATCTAATCACTAGCCCGAACTCTACTAAATTTAAATTGCTTTCTTACTCTTTCAACACTACAATTTCAATGGTAGGTTTCTTATGAAAATAATCGACGAGCTTTAACGCTTGCTTACTATATTTATTAAGTAAAAATGTCTTTTAAATTTTGCTAACAGTTATTTGTATCTATAATTCTTCATGCACACAAAGAAGTTGTTCTTTTTTATTATTACTTAAAATATAAGAGTCCACAAAGGTTATGATTTGTATACATAGAAAAAATTTGTATAATTGTAGATTATTTGAAGAGATAAGTGCGGCATCTAAACTATCTTAACCGTAATTTATAACGGTGTTGTGCATGAAATGCTATTTGATGCCCATAAAATATTTATATCCATGCGAAATTTTAATACTCAAATACAAATGTATGTTCAAAGCATTAGGGTGGCGTTTTTTTAACATGATTTAAATACACTTAGAAATCTTTTTATGCGGATTTAAATTTATGCGATTTTTCAAACCATTTATTTGCTGTAGCGATTTTGCTTTTTTGAGAGCTTTTATTACTTTTTTCAGTGTGTAAGAGACAATGCTTCTGATAAATAATTTGTCTTTGTACTCTTACATAATTCATGTATTTACTGTGGTATTTTTTTGTTTTTGGTTAAAATACAGACAAAATTTTATTTATTTCATTAATGTTCAGTTTTACATGGAATAATAAGTGTTGAAGTGATGAAAAACAATTTTTTTTTGCTTAATATTGCCTCAATGGATTTGTTATGCGGTTTTTTAGAATTTTTTATATGAAGTATCTGAATTTCGGTTTTTGAAAATACTGGAACGCATCCCCTGTTTTTATATGAAAGTAAAGAACTTTGTTTTGCGGATTTTTTTTATTCGGCTTTCTGAGGAATGCATGTACCGCATAAACCTAAGTGTATTCAATAAAAGAAAGTATTGAAATATGTGAAGCAGGCCAACTAAAAGCTTGTTAACTGACTTCAAAAAAAAGAAGAGGTTATCAATTTGTCGGAATATTTTTTTATGTATCTTATCGCATAACTTTGGACCACGCTAACCGATTTCTATATTTTTTTTTTTTTGTCAATGCAAGGCACATTAAATAGGTTTTTGCATTAGAGCAAAAACAACATTTACGTGTATTTTGTTGTTGCTTCTGGTATCTAAAGTGTCAAAAAAGTATTCTGTGTTTTTGTTTATGTGACATATAAAAAAAATGTTAAAAAAATTTCAATTAGAATATACATACACTGCCGAACGAAGTATTGGCACTGCAAATTTTTCACAATATATAAAACAATTTTAATTCTTATATTTTTCCGCTAATATCGTATAAAAATATAGTTCATTCTACATTAAAAAACATAAAAATATATTTCCTAAACTTGGTGCAAAACTCGCGAAAATTTAGCAAATTTTCATGTAAATTTTCAACTTTTTAATCAGATTTTTCAGAATTTTTTTGAATATGCAGATTTGTAGCACAATTAATTTTATTATAACAAAGTGCAAGTTTTAGGTTGCTAAAAATTACCGTTGATTTTTGGCAATTTTTTTCACGCGTCTCTTCCATACGAAAAATTTTTCTCGAAAATACTTTATATGGAAAAAAAGCAAAACATCTTCAACAAAAATATTCTCAGAAATCAACACGATTTTTAACTAACTCCGAACTTGCATTTTTTTAATGGGCTGCCAAACTGCATACTCAAAAGAATTCTAAAAAATTTGATCAAAAACTTGAAAATTTTGATGAAAATTTGCTGAATTTTCGAGAGTTTTGCACAAAGTTTAGGAATTTTATCAATGTTATTGTGGCTTGTTAACATTTTATTTTTAATATTTTTATTGAGCTTTGTACCACGATTGTTTATTAGGAAAAATTGAAAAAGCAACAAAGTCTAAGCGGTAGAAGTTATAGCACTATTTCGGAGATCACCACATCTCCTCATCAGACTTCTTTTTTTTCTAGACTTCAGCAGGGATCGAACCTGCGTATTCGATGTTCAAAGTCAGAAGCGTTAACCACTGAGCTATGTACATCCCGTAAACTCTTGTTGCTAATTCATTTTCCTTATTTTTTATGTTTTTTCATGTTGAATAAACCATATTTTTATACAAAATTTCAGGAAAAATATTAGAATAGACATTGTTGCATATATTGTGAAAATTTTGCTGTGCCAATACTTTGTTCCGGCAGTGTATGTATAAACATTTTTCTAACTTTCTTTCTGTGTTATTTTTTTTTTTTTGCTTCCACGAGGGCCAATGCATCCTTTGCCCAACGTTTCAAAATCTTTCACATGAAAATATATTTTGGGTAATTGAGAATTTAATGAAAAATGAACAAATAATATTTGAGACTTTAGAGACCAAATAATTAAAGAAAAATCAAATCAGCTGATCTAACGATACTACATGTTCAATATGCCTTGGGCCAAGGTAATTTTAAGATATTTGATTTTGTCATAAACAAAATTTCATTGTGCATATTGTGCCGCGTGGGTTCCCATTGGACAATGCCCGCTTAGGACTCCTGCCAAAGCCGAATTTTAACGTTTAGCCAGCTAAAAAGGCTCCCTTGATAGACCATGCAGCTTTGCATGTCCGGCATTTTACCCAACGCTCGCCGAGCCGACTAAAACTTCATATGTTGAGGAGCAGTCCATAGGTTGATCTAAAGGATGTCCTGCCTAGCTGATTCATCAGCCATCTAATTTCCTGTAATGCCACTGTTCTCTTCAATCTAAATCAACCCGATTTGGAAGTATTCAGAAGCGACCAAGAGAGAGGCATGAAGAATTTCCCTACCAGCTTCGATTACACCACAAGTGATCCTAGTTTTCTGATATCTTTTAATTGGCATAACGCTTATACGTAGCCACTCACCTGCCCCTTTATGACCCCTTTGCCTGAAATTTGCTGCGTAACAGAGAGTTTCTGCGTAACGGGATGGCCTTCAAATATACCGTCCCACTTCCAGAGGTTGCCACTCGCCAATTCATCTCTTAAAGGGGTGTGTGTAAGATGGATCTAGTCGAAGCAGACTTGGTTTATTTAATAATAATAATAAAAGATTGGCGCTTACAAATATGTTAGTGTTTGGCCGAGCTTCTCCTCCGATTTGTGGTGTGCGCCTTGATGTTGTCACACAAAGAGGAGGGGCCTACAGTTTTACGCCGACTCCGAACGGCGATTGTATTTTTATGAGAAGCCGTTTTTCATGGCAGAAATGCACTCGGAGGTTTGCCATTGCCTGCCGAGAGACGACCGCTGTTAAGAAAAAACCTTTTTTCTATATTTTTGCAATGTTGCTTTGACCAGAGTTTGAACCCAGGTGCTGCGGAGTGGAAGCGCGCACTGCTTACCACTACACCACAGCGGCTGACATTTTCCAAAGTTGGGCTAGGAATTTATGAAGTTGCTGTTGAATGTTCATATTGTTGTCTAAATATAAAAAAAAAAAATCTGCTCAGTTTCTTTTAGGTATTTACGTATTGTTAGCTACCTGATAGCTTTGGGATAAATCTAGCTATTGAAACCGTTATAGGAAAGGATGTTTTAAAATATACTTACAATAATGTTAGTAATTTCAGTTTTGGTTAGAAGGCCGTATTTTGTTTCTTTAGGAAAATTAAGTAAAAGACGTTTTTTGCCAAATGATATGAATCGATCTTGAGAAAGCGATTTATTTTTTGACTATTTCTTCCGGCATCGATTATTTTTATTTCGATAGAATAGATTTTTCCTTATTTCAATCTGGAATTTCTACTTCAAACTTGTACTTTATTATACTAAAATTTAACGGGCTACAAAATTGTATACCAAAGTTTTTTCTGAAAGTTCTGATTAAAAAGTTTTAAATTTTAATGAAACTTTGTCGAATTTTTCAAACTTTTGTACAAAATTTGATATTCGAACTTTATCGTTTTTGTTAGTTATTGAGCTATACTTTCATAAATATAGACGTACCTTTTTACATTTTCGACACTGTATATTTATCGCTAAAACGTATTAACTCATATATAGCACTTGTCAAAACAATTAAACATTAGATTTTCGTATTGCACTTGCAAACATATCTACATACATACATACCCAATGGGAAAAGTACTAATGCATTTCATGCATGATAATAATGGAAAGTATTTCTTATGAGTTTTACATCCAATTACTGTTTAATACATAATCAGCATTCTAATGTATTCAAAAAGTCCCTAGAATTTCATATTAAATCACATTCACTTCTCGATACTAGATAATGCAAAATTGATTGCCCCACTTTTCTTAGGGCATCGCCCTGGGGAAAAAATGCATTTTCGAATGTGAAAAGGCTTGTTTTACTGATTACTTTTCCGATTACTACACATTACACTTTCCCACTGGGCACCTACGTATATACATTTGTACTTACTTATGCTTGTTTGGGTATGCATATGTTCGACGATAAAATGATAATACAACGTATATATTCTTTGATGCCAAGCTGATATCAAAATTATTCATACCGTTGAAATAACTTAAAAAGTCAAAAAAGGCGCGAACGCTGAATAGTAGAGAAATATAGGGTTCAGACATACCAATTACACTTTAGGATTTAAAGCCAAAATTATTATGAGAAAAATGACTTGAAAAAGATTATTTAAAGTTAGATTTTAATACTTTATATTTAAAATAAAAATAAAAAATATCAAACAAAATTAATTCCAATTAGTTATGTATGTATGTATACCAAAAAATTTTTAAATAAGTTCTTGATTCGCTTAATGTGATCAGGCATCAACTGCTCATAGAACTCCACATCAGCAAGTCAGGCTGTTGGAGAACGCTGCCTTGATGTTGTCAAAGGGGAGGGGTCGAAAGTTTTACGCCGACTCCGAACGGTGAATGTATTTTTATGAGATGCTGTTTTTCATAGCAGAAATTCACTTGGAGATTTGCCATTGCCTTGTTTAGGTTTTATTTTTTGATGTTGGCCGGAAACTGGGCTCGAATCCAGGTCCTGCGGAATGGTCGCGCACACTGCTCACCACTACACCACAGCGGCCGCCCCTAATAGACATATCAATTTAAAGGCGCAAATCGATTAATTAGTAATACATATGTATATACTTACGTATCTCGAATGAAACCATTAGTACATACATACATACATACATACATATGTAGATACGTGTATGCAAAGATAAAACTGAATCATTTCTTAATACATATTAAAATTATTTTTCGATAAAATCACATGCTTGTCAAACACGAACCAATTTGAATCATTTATCACCATTATTTTTTTTTCCTTGAAGCGTTTACTTGGTAATTTATTTATTAGAGCCGTCTGTGGCGGCTTTTATGATACTTCTGTGCGTAAACATTACATGTGAATCAAAAACATAATTTTTTAAGATTAGATGCTACAAAGTTTACAGAACTCAATGTCTACATGGCAACTATGTACCCTGCAGCAATTCAGACTCACCCTAGGTTTGCCCTCAGATAGTCCCTATTGTTTCCAGCACTAGTCCCTCATAATTCCCCTGCCAATGGTTTCAACTGCCATTTTTAGCATTGGCGTGTCACTGGAAAAGGACCGGTCCAATCAACACTGATCGTAAGATAGTCGTAAACTAGTCAAATTTTTGGAGATTTTTTTCGTTGGAGTAAGATTGCGTCGTTCTGCACTTCACAGATGCTTTTTCATAATTCGGATACACAAAAAAAAATTGATCTTTTTAAAATCATGTTGCCTCTGACGGCATTTAAACCCGGACCCTCCTGAAAGCTAACAAATAGTGGCGAGCATCTCTGCGCACTGAGCTACAGCCACGCATGTAAATGTGTGTTCAAATGTTGTACTACTATTCTTTATAATAATAAATGAAATGAAATGAAAAAAAAAAATTTCACTTTGCATCAAGGTCAGACCAAGCGATTGGGACATTTACAAGATGGTGTTCTTTAATTTTTTTTTATTGAATTGCAAGACAACAACACCCTGTCACTGCCAAACTGTACTTTTCGTCTAACTCTAGACCGATTCCTTGGGGACTGGTCGAAGGCTGCCATTTTCGATGCAAGCAAATGTCCAACTCTGACCAGTCAAATTTTAACTAGTGAAGTACTGGTCCTTTACGGAAAATTGGCCGCCTTATTGCTGCAGGGTAGGTATATACATATGTATATTTTAACACAAGTATGTATTACACAAAGAGAAGACTCTAAATACATAAATAGTATGTGAAGTCATCAAATATCCCAAAATTTAACCGATACTTCGTGGGAATTATTCATAGCCAAGCATTCATATGAATTACACATTTAAAATATTGAATATTTCGACTACTGAGTTTTAAAATGCATCAATATTTTTCAGTAACAGAGAATATATTCTGAAGTCTCATCGTCTTCAAGGCAGAGCCGGTACTCTAACTCGGTGATCACACCTATTCTGTGCAAGTGAAATCGTAGTCGGTTGTGACCAGTCAGGTGCGCATGTCATTTCTATTTACTAATATCATATCCATCCTGTTAAATGGGTAGTCGAAGAGCATAATGGGCTGTCTATGGACCCCACCGCTCACCAGTAGTTAACGCGTTCAGAGTGTATCCACTTAGTAATTATCGTTTTGGCATAGAAGAAACCGACACCACAGGATGATTCAGCTCCCAGGTTCTTCTCCACTTGGTACTTCCAGCGCAGAGATTATCTATCCTTTCGCTGCTTCCACCAGCTGGTACCACATCAAATAGTTTCAGGGTCGGGTCGTCTGAATTCATTCGCCCGGCATGACCTAGCCAGCACAACCGCTGAACATATGGATTTTATTTCGCTGAACTACATATAGTCATCGTTCCATCGTCTGCGGTTTTCGACATTCCTATATCTTCCGGTGCACTTTTCACTCGAAGAAGTAGTCACTGAGATCACTAAGGATTTATAAGACTTTACTTTTCAATTGCCTACTTAGTCCAAAGACACATAAACATATATGTTCACAGAGTACATACTTAATTCAATAAAATTTTAATAGATTTCATCATTAGACAAGCTTTCACTACTTAGAACAATACATGATCTGATAAGCTTAATAAAAATAAGATGTATAGAAAAATACGCAGCTTTTCTAAAGAGTCCCAAAATAAGAGCTTTTATGGTTTTTGCGTTACTGGACCTTTTTGCAATATTTCGACTACATATTTATTTGATTTCTAGGTATTTGGATATATCCATTCATGGAACACACATTTTTTTATCAGTCATAAATAATCAGGCTATGGAATGCATTATTTGACCAATATATGGAGGTAATAAGAATTTAACGATAACTATTATGCAGCTATTATTGCTTGTGAATATTGATAAATTATGCGTAATACATACCATATTTATCAAAATTTTAAACCGACTTTTTTTTATCTGGTATGCAGTATTATTGCCCATCCCATTTTAGTATAATAATGTGCAAATTCGGAGTAGATAACGTTGATTTCGTTTCTGCGAAAAAATGTTGGCCTTCCATGGTGCGAACTACCCTACAAGACATTGCTGAGCACTTTAGGCAAAAACTCTCACACATNAAAAATTTTAAACCGACTTTTTTTTATCTGGTATGCAGTTTTATTGCCCATTCCATTTTAGTATAATAATGTGCAAATTCGGAGTAGATAACGTTGATTTCGTTTCTGCGAAAAAATGTTGGCCTTCCATGGTGCGAACTATGTTTGATGTTACACTAAACCCTTTAACAGTGTATGTTTTTGCCTACTTATCCTTGTCTAGTTCACACATTTCATAATTAGTCTGTTCCAGTATTCTTTGGGGTAAAACCTGTGGAACTGTCAAACTGCAATTTTACACAGGAGAACAGATACAAAAGTGTACGGGAACGGAAAAGACACACATGAACAAAATGTCAAACGGGTTTTTGGTTATCCAGAAAGCTCCCTCAGTGTTTTTTGTACTTTTTATACCTTTCATGAGCATGAAATGGTATTATAACTTTGGTCNAAGTTTTTGGTTATCCAGAAAGCTCCCTCAGTGTTTTTTATACTTTTTATACCTTTCATGAGCATGAAATGGTATTATAACTTTGATCCGATGTTTGTAAGTACCAGAATAAGAAGAGATAGACCCATTAAAATGTATACTTAAATAATCAGAACGTCGAGCTGATTCTCTTTAGCCATGTCCGTCTGTCCGTCTGTCTGTCTGTCTGTCTGTCTGTCCGTCTGTTTGTATNAATCAAAACGTCGAGCTGATTCTCTTTAGCCATGTCCGTCTGTCCGTCTGTCTGTCTNAGAGAATCGGGCCACTATATCATATAGCTCCCATACAACTGATTGTTCAGATATGAGATTTTTCGTTATAACTTCTCCATTTATGCAGCTAAGAACATGCAAATTTGCAGTACTTCCACCCATTATCAACAGAGAACTTAGAGTGAAAATTACAAAGATCGGGTCACTATAACCTATAGCTCCCGTACGACTGATTGTTCAGATATAAGATTTTTCGTTATAACTCATCCATTTAAGTAGCTAGTAACATGGAATTTTGAACTGTTAGGAACATGAAAATTCTCACCGTTTTCACTCATTATTAACTATATACCTGATTGTTCACATACGGGGTTTTAATGGAAAACTAATTTATTTGGACAGCTAAAACCGATAAATTTCGTAAGCTATTGTATAAATAATAATACAAAGTCTACTGAGAAAATTGTCAAAATCTATGCTGTATAAGCCTTATCTAGTATACCACTGATTGTTCCTATACCAGTTTTTGCGATATATCTCCTTTATGTAGGAAGCTAAACCCATTAAATTGTGTTACCGGTATACACACCGATCAAACAGCAGTCAAAATCACTTAGATTAGTGCTATATAAGGTATGCATATCTTCCATACCTCTGATTGTTTAGATATGATTTTTTATATGTGTATGTATACATATAAATTTTTTCAAATGCAGTAATCTGATAAAGTAAAGTTTTCAGATGTTCATGAAAGGTATGAAGCCTTCGGCATAGACAGCGCTGCTCTTACTTGTTTGTTATATAACTTAGTTATCATATTTGCGCCCATAGAAGATGCACAATTAATAATAAATATTTTATTTATTTCCAGATCATCAATTTGAAATATATGAACGATCACTGCCTTAAACTCCAAGTAAGAATTCGCATAACGATTTTCTGCATTCAAGTTTACTTTCACTTCAAAACCATCACCTCAAATACATACAAAAACTTAAGCAAAAAGGAGACAACCAGCAACGCACTGGCCTCACTTTCCAGCGTAGTAGGACTTCTCGCCCACCACCTAGCGGCAGTTTAGTGCAATGGTATTGCC
>NW_016167206.1:12918-22072 GCF_001687245.7 Rhagoletis zephyria | reverse complement strand
TCATGCCAGAATCACATACGGTAATTTTCCACTGCCTGCAAAAACGTCCTGTTGCTGGGACCAGGAATAGAACTTTAGACTTTTAATTCGGGCTGAATTTGTTTATATGTTTTACGAATGATAAAAAAGCACCAGCATAACCTAACAGTAAAATGAACCGCCGAGCAAGAAACATTAATTTTTATTGATTTGAATCGACATATTTACAATAAACTTTCGTATGCATACAAAGTCCATTGAATCCTCTAATAAAAAATTTGGTGCTTTTTTCGAGAAAAAAACGTGATTCTTTTTGTTGGCGTTTAGTGCTTTTTCAAATTCAAAACTTGGCAACACTGACTGGCACACAACGGCTCAGGTTAACCGTCGACAGGTCAGACGTACGTACGTATGTAAATACTACAACGTTTCTATGTACATTAATTTTTTTATTAGTGCCTGCCTCACTGGTTTATTTGCTTCGAGTTGTTATTATTATTGTTGTGTTCATATGGCAGAACGTCAATGATGATTTCCCATTGGACGCGCCTACTGGCCAAGAGCGAGTATGGGTAGTTGCAAAGCCGCGAGTTGGTGGGCGACAGCCGTTATGCACACGCAATTGCACTTTAATATACATACATATGTATGTACATGTATGCATATAGGCAGGCACATGCTCTTGCATAAATGTGCATAAAATCACGTAAGCAGGTGAAAGGAAGATTTGTGCGGCCAGTAAGCCCGTTTAGCTTGACGTTTCAATTTGGAATTGAGAATAAAATTTTAAATTGTACATTCTTAGAGCTTTGTATAGTCATTTGGCAGTAAATAAGCTATAAATGTGCTACAAATGGGCTTCATATTTTTGCATGAAATTTGTTCCATCAGTGCCATTTTTTCAGCTTCCATTTTTCCCAGATGATACACATTTTTGGCTACATAAGCATTTCGTATGTTGGTAATGCTTACAAATTGTGTATAATTCTCTTAGAAGAATCACCGAAGTAAGCAAAACATTGATTTTGGGATTTTATTCTTTTGGGTTTGCTAAAATGATATTACAGATATCTAAATAAGAAGGGTACCGACCTTTTGCACCTGCTTGTATAGTCAGTGTGAAAGTAATAGTTTACGCTGCGCGCAGAGAAGTAAAAAGGCATAGGGGCGATCGATTTTAATTCTGTAAAATTGGTTTTTTCCACGGTTGAGTTCTATATAATTTATAATTTAAAATTTTTTTAGTATATTCAACTTATTAATATTTAATGAAATATTGAAGTTAATTTTTAATTAAAAAAAAAAATATGAGTCATTATCCTTTCCGACATTTTGTTTAAGATACAATTTTGTACTCTAATTATGTGCAATGCTTTTCTGGAGATAATTTTTTAAATAAATATTTTTTTAACCAATTTCTTGTAAGATACATGTTAATATAGTTTTTTTTTATAATTCAATAGTATTTTTGTACTGTAAGAATATCAAATACCAACTTAAAAACCTAATAGTCCGAATACAAAAGGTATGATCGAGACTAAATTTCGTTTTCGTAGTTTTTTTCCAGGAGCGCTTCAAAACCAACACCAAAATGAGAACAAAACTGTCGAAAACGTTTTCAACGGGAATTACAAAATCCCGTGAAACATTCGCAAAGAGAACGAAATTCGAACAATATTTTAGGAAACGTTTCTAAGAGAACAAAAGCCTCCGGAACGTTTAGGAAAAGAAATAAATGGGAACAAAAGTATAAAGAACTTTTTTTCGAATAATTATTTGGTAACTTAAACCTCAGAAACTTTCTGACAGTCAAATCTTGTTGGAACTTTTCGAAAAAACTGGAAACGAGAACAAAATTATTCTCATAGCGTAGCATTAGTTTGAAATGTTTAAATATTAAAATTTATCCAAACAGGATTGAAAGATAATTTGGAAATTAAGTGTTNTTTTTTTTTTTTTTTTTTTTTTTTTTTTTTTTTTTTTGCACAGAAAATGAAAACAGAAATGAAACGATCTGAACTGAAACTATTTTTCATCTCAGTACGCAGACGCTCCTCTAATTATTACCGTCCAGTTCTCAAAACTTTTGTTATTGGTTTGTTTTCTAGCAGAACTTTCCCCAGTCGTTTGTTCTTATTTTATCCTCGTTGTAAACGTTCTCGATGCTTTCATTCTCACTCTGTTCGTATTGAAAACGTTCGCGAGGTTTCTTTCCTATTTCATTCTTTACGTAAACGTTCCCGAACCTTTTGTTCTCATTTTGTTACCGTTCAAACTGGTATCAAATCTTTTGTGCCAGTTTGGTGTTTTTTGTGGGAAAGTTCTTGACATAATATTTTCTTCTCACACCCAATTCAAAAACCTGAATTAATGAGCGCTGTTGCCATTCAATAGAGTCTTTCTTGCATTATACTTCTATGTATGTACATTAGTATGCTCAGAATATCAGCTAGTAGGTCGCTAAGACTCCATCATTATATTTCGGCAAATACGCCCCTCTTTACTCTTCAGCTCCCTATACCGATTCTAGCGGCTCGCCACAAAGCTTCGTCGTCTCGGCGCTTTCGAGCGGCCTCAATGTATTATCAGACATATTGGTGTGGAGGTTAATTTTATCTATGTTCTCCTCCGTTAGTGTGTTGTCGAAGTCCTTTACGATAAGATCATTTTTAAAAGTTCTACTATAAAGTTAATTGAAGTTGAAATTTTAAAATGGAAGTACTTGTATCTAAGTTTCGAATCTAATCTTTTTTTTCTTTCTTATTACTAGGAGCCTTGAGGTACTCATGCGAAGATCGTTCTTATAAAGTACGTTCCGTTAGTCTTTAAATTATTTCAAATGGCCGTAATTCATGCTGTAGGAGTTATTTTATTTATTCTAATTAATTTTTCTTGCTTTTCCATCACCTAACCACTGTGACAGTTTGGTTCGCCTACTGTCCCACCATCGCTCCTCTAAATTAGACACCAATAGACAAATAAATTTTTAGCCATCATTTCATTCTAGCAGTGGAATTTTTTAGTTTTATTTGTGACAAAGGCGAGCGTCATGCGACAGTAGCAATCTGGCATTGGGTGGTACATGCGGCCTACCTTCATACACATATACGTAAGCAGTACATGGTCTCTGAAGAAAGGTTGCTGCATAACGATTCCATCATAGTAACGGTGTGGGTGTTTTGAGTCGAGCAAAGCAAAAACCATAAAACAAGTCGAGCACAACACGAGAAAATGCAAACTTAAATCCACTGATACTTAACTTTTGATCAACTGGCCATTAAGCCGAAGCACTCGAAGTTCTTAACACTGCCCCCACCAAAGTAGACGCATACCCTTTAGCAATTTAAGAAAATACTTAACTAATATTGCTACACTATTTATTTATTTTTATTGTCTTTATTTTCTTTGACTAGCTACTGCTGTCATTGCTGACTAAAAGCTTTTGACTGCCACGAGCTAATTAATAGCGGGCGCGCGTGCGCTAAAAAACAAAGTACACCAATGTGGCATTCATCCATTGCCCTTGTTCAACTTCAAGCAGTTCCTCAACTGTCGCTGCTCTACCGCGACTCTTCCACCATCCTTTTGTTTCAGCGAATTTGCCAGCCACTTTCGAACATCATTAATGCGATGGAATTGTCATTTGAATCGTGAGTGATGTCGTTGTTGACTGCCTAGCTGTACACCTCGAATTGGCAAAAGTAGGTAGTTGGTGGTTGGTTGGTTGGTCGGTTGGCTCTGACTGAGTTGTTACTGTTTTGATTGACAGGAAATTATTATTGGCTTCATTAGTTTTTGCCGGACTATCTATACAGCGTTGCATACCTATGGCTTTGGTTTTAGGTTGATACTTTTTAGTAAATAACTTTTAGCTTTATGGTACACAAGCATGCGATAGTGGTAAGAGGCAGATTTTATTTTAATTGCTCTAAAAAATCTCACACGCCTAACGAGATGTGTGATGTGTTGAATGTGAATGTTGAATGTGTAGTATCGAATGACTTGTATTTATGTATGTAACTAGCACATAAATGAATAGCACATAGCATCCGTGTTATAGAATGAATGTAAGTCTAGGTGACGACAACCATTTACCGCAATGTTTTATGGATAGTTTATCCTGTTTTGAGGGAAAAATATCATATCACCACTGTCTGCCCTGCTCATAGTCTTGGGGATTAGCCACTAAACCCAATATGTCCGTCCGTTCCTTCGTCCATCCAACCGTCCGTCCATTCGTTATCCACGTTTCAGTAATCTATCCTGATTAAATCACTTATATCACAGATTTCACCGTCTCGTGTTTTACTACTGAATGAACCGTGCTATAGATCGATCTGTCCATCCTTTCGAGTGTAGTAGTCTGTCCGCCAATGCCTCATCACACACATTTTGTTTTTGTTTTTATTATTCACAAATTTTACAATTGTTATTCTTTTTAATCTACGACCCAAATAAATGCAATTTTTTCTCTCTTCTCCTCTGTCGCAAAAATTCTTCTTAACTTTGATGCTTTGTATACACTTTTCTTTATTTTCCAAAATATTATCTACCTGTGGCTCATATATGCGGAGAATGCGCGGTTTCAAATCCCTAATTTGGGGTGTTATCTAAAGTAACCCACATCCTGATTCCTATGGCGCCTATGGAACCAAGCTTGGATGCCGACTAAAATTTCCAATAGCCGATTACCAAACTTTACCTATCATTCTTCGATACACTACGCGTTTCACATAAGTTTTGCGGCGACCAAAAGTCGCTTTATAAAAAAATAAAAATTAACGGTAAGTTTAAAAACTAAAAGCTAGCGATACCTTTGTTCACTGGAATGAAATTATTTCAAATCCAAGAATCGTGCGCACTTAAAAAAATCCCGACTATGTAGTGATAGAACTATGAGAGTAATGAGTACAGAATATCCAACTTTTCGTTACTACTGAGTAGTGTCGCGAACTCGATACTTTGAGAAAAGTACTGAGTAGGTATCGCGAATACCAAAAATTATCGACGTGGTAAAAACTTGTTAAGGTCAGAATTTGTTTTTAATATTAAAAAAAAAAATGTCTTTCTTTCAATTATATCTAAAAATGTTTTTGTCTATATTATTGTGGCTTATTAAAATTTATTAGGCAAAATTGAAAAAGCAACAAAATCTAAGCGGTAGAAGTTATAGTAGCTATTTCGGAGATCACCACATCTCCTCGACAGACTTCTTTTTTTTCTAGACTTCAGCAGGGATCGAACCTACGTCAGCGATGGGCAAAGTCAGAAGCGTTAACCACTGAGCTATGCTAGCGCGTTAGCTTTAGAAATACTTGAAAGTACGAGTGTTATCGATACTTTTCGGCATATATTAGTGCTGACATCGATTCTTCTTTAGCACAAATTGACTCCGTGTTGCCATATGAGAACGCATAATACTGAGGTGTATAAGACGTTGTGAACAAAAATCGTTTGTATGTATGTTTGCAGTTTTGCAGGTGGTGAACTCATTCCATCTAGCTCAGAACTGCCTAATCATATTATCGTATAATTCATTGTACAAGTGTTGAAGTGGTATACAAATGTAGATTTTCTGTTCCAGGGAAGACTGGTGGCGTTTTTTTGCAGTCTCATCTGCTATTTCATTCTAGATGCTAGATTTCCAATAGATATGTAGCCTTTTGTCAGCGTCGACCTTGTCAATGGGTTCCCGGCTGCGAGGGACATTTATGGAGAAATACTATATGAGGAAACTGCCTTAATTGCTGCCTGTAATAGGTTTAATTTTGAATTGATTGTCGTTTGGGTGAAGGCTATCTCTGCAGTTATCCTCATTACGAAAACCTCCCGCGATGCACAGTGCCGCTAGGCGCTGAACCTTCTCCATTGGCCCGAGGCATAAGGACTTATTTGCGGCATTCCAGCACACCAAAGCGCCATAGAGCAGTATTGGGCTGACTATTGCTGTGAAGCACCAATTTATCATAGTAGATGGCAAACCCCAAGCGACTCCCAGTATTCTTTTACATGCATAAAGAGCGTTACTGGCCTTCTTCTCTCTTTCTTCAACATTGCGAATCCACAGCAGCTTACTATCCAAGACTACTCCCANCATCTCGGACAATTCGGGTTAGAGTATTCTACATGAGTATGTATGAGTATCGATACTTTTTTTTAAGTTCTATCACAAGTCCCGACAACACAGTGAAAACATAAATAATCACTTTTATATTTAATGCAACTTAAGGATTTTTTTTTTCAATTTTACCACTGTTTTTCAAAGACTTGTTAACAAAGTAATAACTTCCCATAAAATTTGGTACTTTCCCATTTAGGAACTTTAATACATTCATTTTAAAAAAGAGTATCCCTGCAGCATTTTGTAGCTTTAGGTTTATTTACAAATTGTCTGAATGAAAGGCACATAAAATAATTTACTTAACCTTTGTCGATGTTGGCCTAACAAACTTTACCATTTTGTGCTCATTTTACGGCTAATTTAAAATACATATGTACATACCTACTTGTTTTCCAATATAAGAGTTCAAAGCAATCACTTTTAAGTTGGCTCTTGTAACCGCCTAAGTGATTTTGACCGCAACTAAATCACTTTTAAATGCTCTAGTGAATTTTAACCCCTTTTCATAAACAAATAAAGCAATTATGTTGCAGATGCAGTTTTAGAATCATAACCGGTGACCACCTATGACCTAAGTGTTGGAGCTTATAATCAGTTCATTCATGCAGCAAGTTCAGCGATGACGTTTGTGTACTTATTAAGCCAAATAATAAGCATGGAAATAGCAAACAATACAAATAAAACATTAACAAAGCAAATCAAAGGTCTAAGAAAGTTTGAATGTGTTTTAGTATATTTTTCTTTGTGAACTTACTTTTCCTCGTTCACATAAACCTGCATATTATTTCGTTAGTTTTATTTTTCATTTATACTTATATTTTAATGCACATTTGTCCGTTCTCAGGTTCACTGCAGTGCAAACTTTCACTCTTTTTTGCAACAGGATCGCCTTACCATGCCCATCAACGATGCCAACATCAAAGCGATAAGTTTGTATCCGTTTGTAACACTGGCATACTCAGCTCACATATGGCACAGCCATCAAACTATTGACCATACTTGAAGGCTTGACATGACTCCAAAGTTTATGGCATTGTTGGAATCAAATGTGCATGCCGCGAAGGCAAAAGTTGGCTCATACAAACATTTAGCGGCGCAGATGTCCAACGCCTAATTGGAATTGTCATTTGTGGCATACAAAGGCAACAAATACAACACAATGTTAGCATCAATGCTGCCGTAGAGGCATAGTGCAAAAGTAACAGTGATGGCGGTCAAATAAATTAACAAATAAATCAAATGAAAATCGCGTTTTGCACGCAAATGTGTACACTCAGGTGCATTCGTGTGCAGCTGTGTGTGCATGTATTTAATTCGTATGCATTTTCTTTTTGTCACTACTCTGTCACTCTTAATGATTTTACGCATGCGCAACACAATTCAAACAAATGCTTAAGTGGTTGATGGACTTTCACACCCCTAAGATTTATGCTTCTCAATTTGGCAAATGTTTGGGAAAGCGCATGCCTTGCTCTGTTCGTTTAGAAATGGCCGAAGGGTAGCGTAAAGTAATCATTAAAATGAAATATTCAACATTTTAAATATTTAACACTCTAGCGTAGTATGTACATATTTATCGCTTCAATATGTGATTATTCAGCTGGTTATATCATAAAAAATTTATATACGTATGTACATTTGCAAATAAGGCTGCAATTTGTCAAAAGAAGGAGGAATCCTTTTGCATACTACAAGCTCACTTACATATTCACAAGTTAAAAAGTTCATTCGGGAAAAACTGAAGAGCAAATATGCTACCATTTTGCTCTATAAAATGGTCTATAACACTCTTATGAGACCAAGGGGCTACAGAATGCAATGCGAGGCTTTGTAGTGCAAAATCTTGTTCTATTACACTAGCCGAAAAAAAAAACTTTTTTGTCTCCCACCAAAAAAAAACATGCATATATTTTTTTAAATTCATAGACAATGACACAAACAAATAAGCGTGACGTGTTGATTTTCTTCAAATATTCGTAATGATTTACGAGCTAAATTTTCTTTGTCATTTTTCTATAAACATATCGTCCAAGCTCTCACACAGCTTTTCAACAGTTTCAAACTTTTTACAAAATTCAAGAAAATTCAACAAATTTTCATCAAAACTTTATCTTTTTGCTCTGAATCCTTATAAAGTAGTCTCCAAAAAATTATTTAAAAATCAACGCGTTTTTTTAGCCGTTTGAAACCTGCACTTTGTTAGACTAAAATTCTGTGGGCTATAAAACTGCATACCCAAAAATTTTCTAAAGATTCACGTTAAAAGGTTGAAATTTTGATGAAAATTTGTTGAGTTATCCTAAATTTTACATAAATTTTGAAACTGTACTTTATATGTTCTTGGGTAAAGCTTCATTTTTATAGAAAAATAACAAAAAAATTTAACTGGAAAAATATTACGAATATTTAAAAAAAACAACAACACATGGTTATTTGTTTGAGTCTATTAAAGAAAAAAAATACCAGATTATCTAAAACTTTTTTATTATTAACAAAACAAGAAATGACTAAATTACAGAAAAAATGTAGTACTTGGGAGAACCATTCAATTGTTTTCAACAACTTTTTTTTCATGTAACATTTATTAACTGGAACAGGAGAATACACTTTCTTCAAAACTGCTACTTTATCTGCATTTTGCATCAAAAAATATAATATAATCAAATAAAAGTTCAGAAATCAGGCTCAACTGGTCTCTTGCAAATATCGTAAGCTTTCATAAAAAAAAAAAATAAAAACTAATCATATTAAGTAAAAAATGTAGGCTCCAGTGAATTACGAACACTAAATGCCAGTTTTGAACCACTGTGCAGCAGGGGGTTTATTGTTCTCTTTCTGTGGAACTGGAAACTCAGCGTGCAACACGATCTTGGGACGCAACTTTCCCTGTGCTTTATACCAATGATTACCGATTAAATAGAAACCGTTTAGTGGGGTGCGAAACAAACTGGCAAAGGTTTTCATTATATATTATAAGGGACATTTTTATTTTTCATATTCTGCGTTTAAAAATTTTACATGTCTGAAATTATTAACTCTGAAAAATGCAGAGCC
>NW_016167206.1:0-9785 GCF_001687245.7 Rhagoletis zephyria | reverse complement strand
TGAGGTTCGGTTTTACCCGAACTTATACTTCTTTACTATTTTATTAGTTCAATCTGAAGAAAATATGCATCTATAAGAGAAATGACTTCCAAAGAAATGACAGAACGTGTCATGGTTATGTAATTCCTTTTTTTCTATAAGTGACCTCTTTTTGCATCTAAAACCTTCTAGCTTCGGAAAAAAAGGAAACAATTTATCTAAGTAATTGTAAAAGACAATACAATTTATTGCGCAACATTAATATTTGTAGGTAAGAGTTTTTTCTGGCCTGCAGCCTTACAGTTAATTTACTACTTTTTCAGTGTCGTCACCAAGTCTGTATGAATATTGGCCAGTAAGGAACCGCAGAAGAAGCAGGTTTTGATAAATAGCTAATTTCTTTATTAGCCAACAACAAGCACAAACAAGCAAAGCTTAGTTCGCCCAGAGGTGCATCCTCTTCGGCAACTTTGAACAGCGCCCTGAGCTGGCGCATTGTGGCGCACAGTGGCAAGCATCTATTTTGCTCGTGTTTTCCTCAGCTTTTTTCCTTACGAATTGCGCCTGAGCTAATCTGTGTGGCATCCTGCTGCTGTAAGTCCATCAAAACGTGCTTATGTTTTTGTGAGCGATATGACATTCCGCACAAGGTTAAAACGTTTCATTAGCGAGTACTGTTAGAGATATTGCAAAACATTTTGCTAGCTTTGGTTTTTTTTCACCTTGCTATTACAGCTACTCGTTCGCGCTAACTTGGTAACCTGATGGCTGATTGGCAACCTTGCTTCCCAGTCAATACATACATATGCCCACAGCACACTTGTCAAATAAGACCAATTCTTGTTCAAAATTATGGGTTCAGCAAAAAAGATTGGTGCATATTATTAGATAATGAATCCTTTAACGCAAAAAATAAAGTCAAGTGTTATATCTCGCAGCCGTTTAGTTTATCGTTAATATCAAAGTTATCTATTTTCAATAAAATTTTAATTGTTCTCTTGATAATTGCACTGGTCTATAGTTAAAGGATATAAAGAACAGCATTAATATTACTGGCGTGCATTTATGCCGCTGTTTCCAAATATTCTAATCTTTTTTTAATATTAGCTATAGTTTGCGATTTTTTGCAATTTTTGGAACAATTTCGGTGGCTCTAATATAAATTCCATTATTTTCCATCATCGTGGAACAATTTTATCTATGAAAATGAGTATGGACTCACTGAACAGGCACAACTTCTAGAAACCCTAATTAGTTTACTTATGTTTATGCATACAATATAAAAATTGCAAATATAGGAAATTGACAAAAAATTTTGTGCAACATTTTTTTTTATTTTAAATAATTTGTTTATAATCTGATCGATTTTCATCATATTATGTATTATCATAAATCAGTAACAGCAAGTCTCGCCTTCATTTGGTAATTATTACATGCCGATCGAGTAACATTTACCAAAGTTATATCGAAAAACTTAAATGGATGTCCAGTTTTTTTCTAAAAAAAAATCTCTTCAATTCAATAAATAACCTTTAAATGAAAGAACCGGATTACAGAAAATTATGCCAGGGAGTGACTTTTCTCGTTCAAGCTGAATGCAAAGCAATATCGTCCTATTGGATTTCCCAGGAAATGTTAAAGACTATTACATTTATTTTTTAATTAAAATATTTATGTATATCTAAACACTTAATGTGCTTCTTCGGAGACTAATGAAACCATTCCGCACCAATTTTCACGACTGCATAAATGGACTCATTATGTTAATGTGTGTAAATACTTATATGATTGAAACTACTATTAACTTATCAAACGATTCCTAATCTTTGACAATACATGTTTGACTTCATCCACCACAATCTTGAAAACTGACCAAATCGGCGTGACTAAGTCCATGATCCTTTTAATATTATATATACATCTGAAAGCATTAAAACGTTTGAAATAAACCTCGTCTCACTTTTTTGTATTTTTCACTTGGTTGCTGAATGAAATGAAATGAATGAAGAATTGAAAATTCATAAGGGAAAATTATAGCTTTTGTTAGTTAAAAACTAGTAGACTAGACTGATATATTGTCCTACTTATAACAATTAACGCATTCCATAGATATTACAAGCCAAAGTTCTATTTTCAAAATTCATACACTTTAATTCAATTGCGCGGGCCAAAGATAAGTTTTAAATTAATCTTTCGTGTCCAATAAGAATTGGCTTAGACCTAAGACATCATAATGTTACTATTACAATAAGGTCAAATGACTTTTATTTTCCCCCATACAAAATCTACCCAGCCTAGTATGCATGTACATATGCACTTTATTATCGGCTAGTAAAATTAAAATAAAGAAGTCAACGCAGCAGACAGTTTGTTGCGCATCCCTAGCCCACCTACGCTCTGCTATGCAACATCAAAAATTATGCCAATTTATGCAACGAAAAATTCTAAGAGCTTGTTTCGTTAGTGTAACATCGGCACTGGGCAACATTTTAAATACACAAGTTGAACGAGAAAAGCAACCCAAAAGCTGTTATCTATTTTACTAATCTTGTCAGGATCTACGCCATGATTTTCGTCTACAACAAGCAGCTGTATACATTGCAGTTACGGCACTGCCAGCAAGATTTAGTATAAACACAATGCAAGCTGTAGGAAAAAAGAGAAGTTAAAAAAAGCGACCCAAGGCAAGAGGACAGAAATAAAAAATAAAACTGAATATTGAAGAAGAATTGTAAGAAAAGCTAACAAAGCTATGCAGAAAAAATCACCCAAGTCTCCTTGTGCTAAAAAAAAAGTTTATATTTTCATTTGTTTGCATTTTTTCGTGTCCTCGATCTTTGTTTCCTTTTTTCTACGCCTGCTTCTGTACCATTTTAAGGCTTTCCTATTTCTTTAAATCTATTTTCTAACTAAGCCAAACAGTTTTAACAGTTAAAATAGTTTCGTTGTAAAACATAAATTGTGACAGTTGGCATTGTTGCTGCGCAACATTTACCAGCAACAGCAGCCATAACAAGACACCAAACAGACAGCCGAACAACAGTTGCAACCGGAGCATCGGCAAAGACAACAAACAAACGAATATAATGGAACAAAAAAAAAATAAAAATTCAGCAGAATGTAACAGCAACGCCTCGAATACTCAAAAGGGCTTTTGCAAATAAACCCAACCATAAAATGTGCGACCAACTTTATTGTTTGAATTTTATGGTGTGTAAGTAAATAATGATGTTTTAGAAATTAAGGCTCAATGCACGGTTATGTGCTCAATAAAGTGCTAGGTAGGCATAATAGCTCTTAAGTGTTCCTGCGTAGTAATCCTTAAAATAAAAATTTAAATATATTTCACTAACACTTATGCCAAGTGTTTGTACAGAATTCTCCACCAATTTATGGTGTGCTTTTTATTATTATTACAGGAATGGAGGGACCTGCAGTTTTACGCCGCCTTCGAGTAACAAATGGATTTTATGAGAAGCTTTGTCAAGGCAGAAATACACTTCTAGGTTTGCCATTGCCTATAAAGGGGCGATTGCTGTTTTGAAAAAAAAATTTGTTTATATAATTTTTATTTATTTCATGTATCTTTGCCCAGGAATTGAACCTTGGTCATACGAAATGGTCGTATGCGCCTTTATCCACACGGTTAAAGCGGCCACCGGTAGTAGTAGGCTGTATATAAATTTCAAACCTTCGATTACATTACTGCCTTCCCTAAATTGGTGCATCAAATACCAAACAACTGTCAAAAATCTCAATACCCGTACAAATATGTATGTAGCATGCGCCGAGCAAATGGAGTTTTCATGTTTGACAAGGCGTTACGTATTGAAGTCGGTTGCAGAGGACGGAATGAAAGACAAAGGACAACAAAGTGAAATAAGAAGCGAGAATAAAAACGAGAGGAAATGAGAAAACGTCAAAAATTACAGCGCGATGATTTGGGGATGGCGCGCGCTGGTGCTCGTTGACAATGGAAAACGCAACGCTTAGCGCTTTCACCTTATTTATACCGACACATAAAGTCCTTTGACCCAGTTCGCTGTAATTCAAAAGGGATGCATAAACCAAATTTCAAAACGCGTTGAAATTGAAAAGTGCATTGTCGATGAGCAATTGGGAGCTATTTTGAACCATTTATGAATGAGAAATGAAAATACCTAAAAACATACTGAGGTGTACACAGGGCACTGACCAGTTGGGGCGCATGTCGAAAAAATTGAATTCCATTTCAATAGGTGCTGTCGCAGTTGCGTTGATCCGGGTTCAAAAACGAATACCTCCTGTGCGAGTGTCCAGTCCAGCAACGATGAGGCAAAAGATACTCGGCAAACCTTACCTGCAGAATATTTCAGAGTGCAGCTGCCTCTCTGTGTATGATCTACTGCTAATTGCTTGTCACTAGGGTGACAGTCCACTTGAATCAACCAACCTTGGAACTACGCTGTAAAAAATAAATGAAGCATAAATCACAAAAAACTGCCAAAACTGGGAAAAATTATTTATTTATTTATTAGGTTTGGAACCTTTTTCTCAAGTAGGTTCTAAAATTTATCTGTCCTTTAAATAGAAATTTTCTTCTGAAAGAACTGCAACATTTTAAGCCTACTTGAAATAGTATTTTGTGGAACAAAATTCAATACCATTAGGATTTGAAAATGAATTGAAATCTCTTAAAGCTCTAAGAATAGTAGCATTACAAACATAGTAATTAGTTTTAACCGTATTCAAACAGAAAATATCATGCTTCCTTAGTCTTCGCTATAGCGCATAGAAATTGATTTTTTCGAGTAAAGATGGGGAGCCCCACTTATTAGAGCGAAAACAAAAGTGCGGCAGAGAATAGTCTACTTTCTACTCTACCTCAATGAGATTGCAATCAACATAAAGCCTTGCGGATAACGACTTTTTGGATTCATTCGAGCCTATTGATAAAACATGCATAGTCGGATAGGTTGTGGAATTCACTTCCGAGTGAATTTCAACCACTGCCAATTTGAACTCAAAGCGAACTTGATTAAATTTCGCTGGGAAGTGAATTGCAGAACCTGCCGGAATTTGGTGTCCATATAAAAATAGCGTATTCTAGCTTAGAATGTACAAGAGAAGTATGAAACACTTTTTGAGCATCCCCTATCAGGAAAGTCTAAGCTAAAATGTCAAATAAAAGTAAGTACGGTATACGAATTTGTAATAATGCAATTTAATTGACTTTTAAAATAGAATCTATAGTCAAGTACCGCGCCCAGATACATAATTTCAATCGGACTGGATAACCTAGAACCACGTATGTGATAGGAAGTGGGAACAGGATAATGAGATTTAGAAAAGGAGATATGAAACAATTTTGCTCATAATTAAGTTTAGCTTACTTGTTTTGCACCAAACAGCAACTTTATCTTAATCATATTGAATATGGAAATGTCAGTTATAAGAAATTGCTTTAAAAAACATCTCTGTATATTATTTTGAGCGATTTCAATCAAGCGTAAGCGAGAATAACTTAGTAAGGACGGTAGCAAAAAAAAAAAAGTTAGTTTAATTTTCAATATAATTTCTCTCGTTATTTTGTACAGCCCATGTTCTTGCATTGTCCCACATCCCACTGGGTTGAAAATTCTATACGTACATGTGCACTCACATATATGTACATTAGACTGTGTTTTTTTCTTTCGCTGCCATATAAAAAATTCGTTGCCGGTCCAAAAAAAGCTGCGGAAGAACTTCAGCTCCCTATCTTTATTTTTCTACAAAAATAAGAATCTTGAATGAAGAAAAATACATATGTATGACAAGTAAAAAATACATAATAGCCCACACAATTTTAATATAATAAATGAATGTTTCAAGTAGCTACGACTCAGCGTTGATTTATGGATTTTTTTTTATTGAAGATTTCCTTGATTGTTTTCTCAGACAATGACTGACAGAGTCAACAAAAAAAATGCCCAAACTATAGCTATAAACTTCAAACATGTCCTTATTATACTAAAATTTAATGGGCTAAAAGTTTGCTTTTTTTATTTTTTTATGTTTTAATTAAGTAAAAATTTAAAAAAAAAGTAACAAAAAAATATTTGTTTCATTAAAATTTCTTATTTTCGAGAGTCAACTGAAAAATGAGGATAGAGTGCTAAATTTTTTTTTTTTTACTATATGGGACCGAAAGAAAAAACATTTGTTTTACTTGACTCAGTCTAATATACACTCATACGTATGTATATCCGACGTCAACACGACACCAACTTATTTAGGGCAGAACACCAAGAGAATAAAACTCCTATTCAGCCTGGCTGGTTCTTGTCGTGTGCTAACTATAGCAATGCCAATGAGTTAGAACAACAGTTGGCCACAACACAAATACAAACATTCAAAGTGGCATTGATCGATTGCAGCGTCAACCATTTTTTGTGGCAGGAATACAAAACCAAAATATATAAAACAAAATTTTGTTGGTCAGTCATGACGGGATTCTACTTAGAATCTCAGTATGTCAACGAATGGTATCAAACCGATCCGAAAGCATTGGTCACGAGCTGAGCGAATACAACGTTAGGTGTCAACCGCGATGCCATAATTAAGCATTTCGCAACTAAGCGGTATACTAAAAGGTAATTTCATGATATCAGCAAATATGACATGCATAAGTGCATGAAACTAGATATGTATGTACTTATATATTTACTTATATATTAATTATTATTTATTTTTATTTTTTTATAATAAGCACTTGTATTTGTATATAGATTAGGGTTTTGAAGGTAGTATAGAGACTAGCGCCCCCAGCCAGTGCATAAAGCATTTCCCGCTCCTACGAACAAAAAAAAACTCCATAGAGCTGATACGAATAAAAGGCACATGTGGAATACTTATTTTCAAGGTGCTGACATTTGCATGTTCCAAATATGAATAAAATCGGTGAAGCCATATAGTAGTTTAGGGCAATACAATTTTTAGAGAACTTTTTATGAAATTGTGAAATCGTGACGCCTCAGCTGTGTAACAACAACAAAAAGTTTTGAAATTTGTTTAACAAAAAATCTTCCACACAGAACTTCTAGAAAGTGTGTCTATAAAAATAACAAAGAAGCGGAACTCGTGGCTGCAACTACTTCAAATATGACAGGCATATTTAATGTTTACATATCCTAACAATAATTCAGCTCGCTTCATTTGACCTTTTAAATATCGCTTTTTAAAGTAAATTATGTAAAATTTCAAATGAAACTGAACTGTATGGAGTTCAGTTGATATACAAATAAAAATGTTAAGCAATATTTGACTACGGATATATTAAAAAAAAAACTAATGATCAATCTGATTGGCTTACTTTATATCCGCACTTGTAGAATAGCCCATTTAAATTACTCACGCAAAATCAAAATTTTTTCTTACAATTTCATTTTATACTAGCAAATTCCTGGCTTGCTTCGCGACGCCTTATAAGAACTTTTGCGTATTTTTGTATTGAACATTTTTTTTCGAAAAATGCAAAATATCTATGCTCGTAAATCCCAAAAAAATCCAAAAACAAAAACTAAAATCCAAGATGGCGGAATATGGTTATATGAAATATCTGGGCAAGACCGTAGATCCATGGCCTACGTGTCACATAAAAGTAAACTGCATCAAAAGTTCACTACTATAAATTTTTTTTTCTTCGTACTTACTTACTGGGCTAAAATTTGGTTCGTCAAATCCTAGAAACTTATAATTTTATACGTGGGAAAAAGCTCAAAAAATTTAAAATTTTGGGAGGTTTCAAATGCTTTTAGCCATCGGGGGATAGAATGACATCAAGTCCCATTAAATATATTAGTTTTCCCACTGGCTTATAGGCAATTTTGACCAATTTGTTAAAAATTCCAGGAACTTGCTGAACTTTAGGGTCTTTGAGGCACGCCTTTCCGTTATCCGATTTTTTGAGTTCTTCGATTTCACGTTTAGAACAAAGTTGCGAAATAAGGCGCAGTCTAATGTCGTTTCGACGATTCGGAGAAAAAATATGTGATTTATAAGGACAATAAATAAGTGAAAATTTTAGTGAATTGAAGTGCACTAAAAACTTGTTTAATTTTTTTTATAGAAAAAAACTAAAATATTTGTAATTTCAGCCCGTTAGGTTAGGTGAGGTTTACACTTTTAACAAACAATAATCTGGAGTATGGCTCGCGGCCACCGTTTACTTTGCCTTTGCGCGGTGCACGGATTGCAACAATTTTGCAAAACTGCCAGAATTTTTCTATTGTATTACGCACTTAAAAATATTTTCAATTGGTTTACTTTTTCACTAGCCACTATGTTAATTGACAGTTTTCAACGGCAAAATGCTAAAACAATTACCGGCGAATCTGTATGCCTGTATATCTTGGTGAACGTATGTGTATATGTATGTACATTGTGTAGGTGTGTACTGGGTGCATATATGTAGGTGCGTGACACACATTTTTCGTATCTGGAATTCGACTAAGCGCAGAACATTGCCTATTTCTAGCAAACAACGGCTCAACGCAAAAGCATTTTCACCAGATTTGTTGCACAAGGTGTTGTAACAACGCATTGAACACCAATT
This sequence comes from Rhagoletis zephyria, assembly GCF_001687245.7. NCBI lineage: Eukaryota > Metazoa > Arthropoda > Insecta > Diptera > Tephritidae > Rhagoletis > Rhagoletis zephyria. Next base: position 1,234 of record NW_016167206.1, on the reverse strand, counting down.
TGTGCGTTGCAAATTTACTTTGCATATGCCATGAAGGTGTTTACATTTCAATAGTACACATTTCCACTCAGTTATTGAACTATATTTTTAACTTTGTATCTGGGTATGACATTGTATGTATGACACAAATAGCAACAAAAAGTAGGAATAAAATAAAACCCAGTTCTTTGTTATGTGTAACGATTTTCCGTGTTAGTTGCAATTATGTGGTCGCCATGCAATGTTATGTGGCATGTAATAAATTTTGCGTTGGTTCAGTTGAATTATACTTTATGTGGTTATTGTTGAAACCTAAATAAAGTGCGCTTCTTTATGTGAATGTATGTGGGGCATTGAAAGGCCAGTGCCGTTGATAATTTGTGGCATCAACAGTAGTGGTTGCAAATAACTCTAATAACACTGGTCTACAAGGGTTTTGCGAATAAGACGGGACCTGGTGTTTCCGAACGGATTTTTCGTGCTGAACACGAATCTGGGGTCCAAAACTTCCCATCACGTCACGTTTTCGAGAAAAAAGGGGTTGAAACCCCTAAAAACAGCGTTTTTGGCCATTTTTGAAAAATTGTAGAGCTGAACCCTGACGTGCTACAAACTTTGTATATGTCAGAAATTAAAGGCTAAATCGTGCCCTTTCGAATGAGCCCTATGCCGAATTAATCGCATGCACCCTTAGATCAGGGGGTGTATTTGTGTCTAGGAGTCCAATTTTTATATCCACCATATTCGACCCGTCATCTTAAATTTTTAAAATCTAACTGCAGATTCGTAATCAGCGACTTTTAATATAGTTAAAACCTTGGCATTATTAATTTTCTATGATCGTTTAAGATTAAATTCTTTCTGTGATCAATTTTTCCTGCACCCCTAAACACAAATACACCCCCTGCTTTAAGGGTGCACGCGATCAATTCGGCATAGGGCTCATTCGAAAGGGCACGGTTTAGCCTTTAATTTCTGATATATGCAAAATTTGTACCACGTCAGGGTTCAGCTCTATAATTTTTCGAAAATGGCCAAAAACGCTGTTTTTAGGGGTTTCAACCCCTTTTTTCTCGAAAACGTGACGTGATGGGACATTTTTGACCCCGGATTCGTGTTCAGCACGAAAAATCCGTTCAGAAACACCAGGTCCCGTCTTATTCGCAGAAAAAAAGTTGAAATTTGTAGACCAGTGTAATCGAATTTGGTTATTTTGTGTGTGTGTAAAATAAAATAAAATAAAATAAAATAAAAT
>NW_016167205.1:15974-22073 GCF_001687245.7 Rhagoletis zephyria | reverse complement strand
ACAATTTTTCGTAGAAATAGTATAGAATTCTTGAAAATCAATATTTTTCTATCAGAAAACTGTTAATCTTCAAGAGACTTCCAATAATAATAAACAATTGTTTATTTTACCATTTTTTAAATACCAGAATTTTTTTATGGGTCCCCCATTGCATTTTTGAAGTTTGTAGGTGTCCCATAAAAAATAGTTAATACTAAGAAATTGTTAAATAAACAATTGGGTATTATAATTGAAAGTATCCTGAAGAGGAGCAAAGTTCGTCGATCGAAAAATATTGATTTTCAAGAATTCTATACCTTTGTTTTTTTGAGCATTTTGAGCGACCTCTTAATATTTGTTGATTCCAAAAAAAAAAACGAGTGAAATGTTTTTCGGTATAGAACAATCCTAGCGGGCGAGAGGATTAAAATTCCAATTTTACATTGTATTTTGGACCACCCTAGTGTACATACATATCCTTACATACAACAATGCTGGAAGTCGTATGAGTCAGCATATTGTTTTGCAATATTCTTGCCACTTATGGCACGCAAATTGTGTTTACGTTCTATGTATATTTATCGTAGAACATTATGCTCTGAAGTATCTACATACATATGTATGTGCTTATGTACATACATATCTATGTGCTTATGTACATACATATCTATGTGTTTAGGTAGTTGATAGAATATTCGTTGATAAAGTTAACAACTTTTAAATCGATTTGAATTATGTTGTTGTGGAAGTATATTTTATTTAATGATTAGGAAGTTTATTTAAGAAATTGTATTTTCGAAGTGTTTCGTTTTTTTATTAGAGTATGCTATCCCAGCAAACAATTAGGTTTGATATATATTTGAGAATGATTTGAAATCAAAGCCTTTATCAAATGTCAAACGTTTGAAATTGATTTGATATTGATTTGAAAATTACAGCTTTCTCAATAAAAGGGGAGTTTGATCTCCATTTGAAAAATTGAGAAATTGGAAAAAAATTTATAATAGGAAATGTATATTTCATATTTATTTTTACCTCGCAATGTACATATGTTTGAACATAACAAAAGAAACAATTAAGATAAAGTAATTTATAATAAATTCGTCTTGAAGCGCTGCAGCTGTTTCAATCGGCGCAAACATCAAATCCACTATTTGTGGGCTTTCTCTTTGACATTTTTTCTATTCATCGTTTTTTTTTTCAATTGATCTTAATTTTATTCTTACAATTTTTGATTCAACTGCGCATTTTTATAACGTTTGATACTTGACATCGTTCTTCAAATCAACCTCAAATGAATTTCAAATGTAAAATTTAAGCCTCACTTTCAATTTGAGAATCATTTGAGAAAAACATTTGACATCAAATTGAGAAATACATTTTTCTCAAACGCTTGAAACTGTGTTTGCTGGGATACTGCACCATTCCTTTATAATCCCACTAATTCCTTTCACCCTACCTCCTTTGATGTCTGTCAAAATATTACCAGTGTCCATAAATCTACTCCGATTACTTTTTTCCTCTTAGGGCCATTTTCACCATCACTGGTTAACACTAATCCCCAGTTAAACATCGTTACCGACGGTACTGACTCCATTCATTTAACATTGGGGCGGTAACGTCGGTAACAATGTTTAACTGGCGATTAGTGTTAACCAGAGATGGTGAAAACGGCCCTAAATCGATTGCGCTATTATCATTCATGACATAAACACTAAACAAATTAATGCATGTAAGAAGTGTTTTCGTGGAAACTACTACGAGCAGAAAAATAGTAGTACATAACAAAAAGTTTTAAATTTGTATTAAAATGTTAATATTAATACTAAAATTTAGCACAATTACTTAGTATTGGGTAGCATGACCCTTGTTTTTAATCACTACTGCATAACGATTTCTCTTGGAGTCTACGAGGCGTTGACATCTTTCCTGAGGTATTGACTGCCATGCGCGGCCCATAGTCCGTGGTTATTTTTTGGTTTTAGATCTCATACGGTTTTCTTAAGGATTGAGGTCAGGAGATTGAGCTGGCCACTCTATGACTTCAATTCCGTTGTCCCGAGACCACAATTTTGCTAGCTTACTTGTATGCTTCGGGTCGTTATCCTGCTCTAGTACCCATTTGAGTGGCATTTCCTCTTTAGCGAATGGAAGCATAACATCCTTCATTGTTTTTACGTACTTATTCTGGTCCTTGATAATTCTTATCCAATATATTGGGCCCCACACCGTGATATGAAAAAAACATCCCCATACCATAATACTGGCCTCCATGCTTAAACATCTTTGCAGTGTACCTTGAATGATATTCCATATTTGGGGGGCGCCTTACGAACTGCCGAGCCTTTACCACTGTATATAAAAATTTTTGACTCATCCGTCCACAGAATGTTCCTCCGCTTCCGAATAGGCCAATCCAAGTGTTTTTTGGCAAAATCTAGTTTGCGTATCACATGATTTTTTTTCAAAATCGGTACTTTACGTGGACTTCTAGCACAAAGTTTGTGTTCTTGGAGCTGTCTCTTTAATGTGTGGACACTACATGGTAACTTTCGGTTATCCAAACTTTCTAAAGCTGACATTGTGGGACGAGTCTTCGAATATTTAATAATTTACCGTTGATAATTCCTGCTTACCACCCCGTTTTTCAGGTTTATTTTGATACGTTAACGTATTTCGAATCATGGAGGCTGAACATCCACCAATTTTTTCCACTTCTTTATGTGTTTTCCCTATTTTTAATAAGGGTTTTAGTAATTTCTTGTTTTTCGTGACCTCGGTGCAGACTTCGTACCATTAAAAATTACAAAAATGCGCTTTTGTCTATTCCGGCTAAATGTGTAACAAACCAAGTCATTAAACATACTTTTTATTCCAAAAACTAAAATATTTGTTATGCGGTACTATTTCACTGCTCGTCTTAAATGCCGCTCACAACAGGGGATACTTCTAAAAAAATTGAAACGTAGCTGTTGAACGGTTTGAAATTTGCATAGAGTTAAATCATACACTAAAGATGATAATTGAAAAAAAACTCGATTCCAATATCGCGTAGTATGCGACATCAAGGGCATAATGCACCTCACAACGGCGCACTACTATTTCAGTGATCGTAACTGTAAGTTACTATGTAAAAACATCTAAATCAAAATTTAAAAATTTGTAGAACATTTATAAAAATTTTAACAAATGTTCATCACAATTTGAAACATTTTTATCAGATTTTCTAGAATTGGGTTGAGGTGCAGTTTTGTAGCCCATTAAATTTTAGTATATTAAAATGCAAGTTGGAAGAAGCTTCGACTTACCGTTGATTTTTGACAATTTTTTGTTCACGCATTTTCTTCCATACACAGTATGTTCAACAATTTTTTTTGTTTGGAGAAAATGAGCAAAACCTTCCACAAAATTTACCAAATAGCAGTAGTAAGTCCCAGCTACTTAAAATTTGCTTTTGGAATTGAATAGGTTACAAAACTGCGTACTCAGAATGTTTCTAAGAAATCTAACTAAAAAGCTTAAAATTTGTATGAGAGTTTGTCGAATCATGCTAATTTTTATACAAAGTTTGAAATTTTGACTTACATGGTCTTTGTTAGATAACGAGCCACACTTTCATAAAAATGAATAAACATTAAATAATCGAAAGGGAAATAGCCAAAGAAATCTAAAATGTCTTCCCTATTTATATATTCGCCAATCTATCTACAGCTTATTTTTTTTATATCCACGGTTTTTGTGAGGGTATTAGTATTATCTTTTATAATATCATTAATTCTATTATTATATTATTAATAATGGCTATCATAATGGCTATGTTTATGGCTCAGTTATATTCTATGTTCATTGTCGGGACTTAATCGGTACAAATATGAAAAATCGGGGCACTTATACGTCCCGACTTTTAAAAAATATTCAGCGGGACAATTTTCTCAAAATTGGTACGAATGGTCACCGTAATTATAATGTCAAAAAAATATAGATACGAGCATTCGTTATAAAAGTAATATCTGGTCTGGTGTTACTTCTTAAAAATGAAAAAAAATTATTTTATATGAAATATTACATAATAAAATTTGGTTGCTAAATTATCAACATCTTAATAACGGGTTATATTTTTTTCAAAAAGGTATAACTTATTAGTAGGGCCGAGTGGGATCTTCATTCCTTTACCAAAAACTAATGCAAAGGTCCTTTTATGGATCTACGAAAAGAAAATCCGCGCATACTCGCGCCAAAGAGATTGGCGGCCATTTTTATTTCACTAGACCAACTTTAGCAGTTGTTCCAAATAACATAAAGTGTATTAAAATATTAAAGGTTAATCTATTCGGAGCTGTTAAGTAACGATTATAAATCGCAATGGTTGCCGATTTAATTAATTATTATTTTTTAAATCTGCTAAATGATCGGCCGCTGTGGCGTAGTGGTGAGCAGTGCGCGCTTTCACTCCGCAGCACCTGGGTTTATGCCCTGGTCAAAGCAACATCGCAAATTAATATAGAAAAAAGGTAAAAACCGCGGTCGTCCCTCGGCAGGCAATGGCAAACCTCCGAGTGTATTTCTGCCATGAAAAACAGCTTCTCATAAAAATACAATCGCCGTTCGGAGTCGGCGTAAAACTGTAGGTCCCTGCGCATTTATGTGACAACATCAAGGCGCATGCCTACGGTGACCATCCGTCCTTTATTTTAAAGGACAGTCCTTTATTTTAACCCCCTGTCCTATATAATTTTTTTTTAAATAAAGGACGCTTTTTGTCCTTTATTTCTTAAATTGTCCTTTAAATCAGCTCTGCATTTTTCAGAGGTAAATTTTTAAACATAGAATATGAAAAATAAAAATGTCCATTATAAAATAGAATGAAAACTTTCGCCAGTTTGTTTCGCACCCCACTTAAGGGTTTCTATTTAATCGGTAATCTTTGTACAATCTATAAAGCATAGGGGGAGTTGTGCCCAGGATCGTGTTGTACGCTGAGTTTCCAGTTCCACTGAAAGAAAACAATAAACCTCCTGTTGCACAGTGATTAAAAACTGGCATTTAGTGTTCGTAATTCACTGGAGCCTTAATTTTTCACTTAATTTGATAATTTTTTTTTTTTTATGACAGCTTACAATATTTGCAAGACACCAGGTGAGCCTGGTTTGTGAACTTTTATTTGATAATATTAAATTTTTTAGTACAAAATGCAGAAAAAGTAACAAAAACTAGTTGAAAACAATTGTATGGTTCTCCCAAAACGAAAAAATTACAAAAAAAATTTGAAATGTTATAAAAAAATGTTCACCAAAGGATATATATTTTTTTGGTTTTTAGTAAAAATTGGTTGAAAAATGAAGGCTCCGGTGTGCCCTTTTCCTGTACGGATGAGGGCAGCCAGGATAACCTAACCTAACCTAAGGCTCCGGTGAATTATGAACATTAAATTCTAATTTTGAACCACTATGTGCTGGCTTCGTCGTGCAGTATGAATTATGGAAAACGCATTTTGGTAGCAAAGAACGGCGAAGTTCTTGAAAAGAGTTGGTTTAATTTTTCGCTACAGAGGGGAACTTTTACAATTAAATAATATAAATTACCTGGTAAATATTTGATTTAAATTACGATATGGGTAAGGTACTTTTATAATACAATTAGTATGTATGTATTCCCAAATCATTTTGAAAAAAATGTCCTTTATTTTACGTTGGTTAATATGGTCACCGTACGCATGCCACAAGTCGGAGGAAGAAGCTCGGCCAAACCCTAACATATGTGTGAGCGCCAATCTATTGTTACACTGTGAGACAAATGGTAGGGGTCAGTGATCGGGAAGGGTTCAAACTACCGGGGAAAGTTATATCGGTAAAAAAGAAGTTATACGTGTCCCGGCGTTTCGCTGGGTCACGTCTAGGAATCGAGATATATCGATTTGAAGTTAGTAACTATCATATAGGGGAAATTGTCACCTTTGGTGGTCTTTTTTGACATAACTCGAGAACCACTAGTCCGATTTTGCTCAAACAAATTAAAAAAAATTAAAACTTACAATTCCTTTAATCTGTTCATATAACGTTTTTCTATATAATCAACAGTTTTGCCGGTAAAAATAAAAGTATGAAGAAAAAAAATATTTTT
>NW_016167205.1:6402-15949 GCF_001687245.7 Rhagoletis zephyria | reverse complement strand
GTAATGTGACCAACTAAATATTTCGTAGCTCAAAGAAGTACAGGAACTGGAGGCCAAATATAGTATGAAAGTAATTAGAAAATTGTAAAAGCAGAATATACAAAAATGGTAACAGTGTACCAATTCAACAAATCAATTTTATTATTATTATTTTTAAAATACATATTTCTTTGTTGGACATTCTTTTCCATTGTGTTGTTTTTTTATATTATTCTTTTTATATACAGATACTCAAATTGAGATCGGAACATTACCCGCAATTGGAGAATGAAAATTGGCGTTTTGACTTAATGTTCTTTACCGATATGATGGAGCATTTGCAAAAGTTGAATGTTTTTGATTTGTCGAAAATTATTTAAAGTTTTAAAACTAAACTACGTCTTTTTATACATGATATCAAAAAAAAATTATATTTCATAATTTTCCATAGCACATTTCAAAGAGGATAAATTGGACCCATGGACGTACGCAGGTACGGCCTAAATTCCAAAGTTTCATTGTAAGTTTCTTTCTATAAATTCATAATCAATTTCAAATTTAAAAAATGTTTGCAATAAATTAAAGCTTTGGGTGTCTTCACATCAATTTCGGTAGTTTTGGTAAACTATTGGTTGTTCCTCGATAATTTTATCAACTGTGAACGTCCTTTTCAGCTTCATTTTGTCATTTACTTAAAAAAGGTAAAATAATTTTATCTTTTAAGATTTTCTCTTAGTTTGTACTTGAATTTAGGTTTAAGTATGCTTAGCGTACACAGAGGTTTTGTAGAAAAAACAAAAATTAAATCATCACTAAAAAATCATAAAACACTCGAAGACTATTGTTTATGTAAATCAGGGGTGCACAAAATTTTTATGTTGAAGTGAAATCACAATATATCTACAAAACTTATGTGTACACTAGGACTTTTTTTGTAATTTAAATAAAGCTAAAGATACAAGTTTATTTTTATTTTACGATTAGAGAATGAAAATTGTTAACAATTAGAGTATTTACATATATGTGGAATAATACAGTTCGTTAAGAAATGATAGCGACCTAGTGGCTGAAAAGTTCCAAAATTCAGTGGTAGGAATCCTTGCACCTATTTACATCATATTTCAAGCTAAATGTTTACTTTTTCATTCGTATCCTTGGGATACTCCTCGCTTATAAGAGTCCCACTTTAAAGCGTTAATAAATGATAGCACCATTGAAGCAATATGCAATAAAATTTAAGGAGAGCCCCTTAATGCAAGTTTCACCAACCTTAATTTATAATTTTATTTTATTTTTTTCGCGAAGTTTGTCGGATATTTGTTGACATTTCCCTCATAGTCCCGATTTTTTTTCTGCAATCTGACGTTATAAAAATGCCTGCAATCCTATCAACTTTACGCGATGTGTTGCTCCCACACATTGAATTCTATCCCCTTTGAAATTTTCCAAAAAGTTTTGGTGGAAAGTTACACAATGGCGTTGCCAGTAATATTTCGTCATTCGTTTAATAATTACAAAGCACAACATACACTACGCTTTGCACCAAAAATTTTTGCAAAAAGGATCTCGTGCTTCCACACTGAAATTAACGCCGTGTATTTTTTTTTCAATAAGTTACGTGTTCACTTTCAGTATATATCAGAGGTTTGCAAACTTTTTTTCTCGTAGACCCCTTTCAAAAATTTACTGGTTTAGGTCGACCCCCTGCGCTTTCTTATTCCAGCGTAAATTAAAGTAAATGTCAATGTAATCATGGTGAATTAAACTAAACAATGCCAAATATAAGTACAATATTTTCTTGTGTTCTGTTTATAAAAATAATTATAATTATAATAATACTAATTATACACTTATAAAAATAGAGCTCGTAAATACATCTACATCTACACAAATGTTCGGCTCACTCATGACTTTGCACGTGGAGTATATGTAAAACCACTCCGAGTTTTAAAGTGAGGCGAAAAATATTTATCACATTTTTAAAACACAAAACTTAAAACATCAAAACGACTAAGCTTTTTAGCCAAACTTTTAATTCAGAAACTGACAATAGAGAAAAGAACGAGTTCAAAAAAATCTATGACAAATAACCAAGCAAGCAAGAAGCACAAAAAGTGTTCCACCGTCTATCTTCTTCAAGGCAAGATGGGCAAATGGACTTGTCATTTACGCCTATCACAGTCAGGTGTTTGTGCCACGTGAAGTACCAGTCAGCAGTCCAGCAAGTGCCTGCAGTGTCGTCTGTAGTGAGAAATAGATTGAGATGGCAAGATGAAGTTTTGGCCACCTGCATCCCCTCGATGCCTCCCAGTCTTTGCTGAGCGAAGTATTCACCCAGTTTCTGATGGTGGCTTCGATTGCCGCAGGTGGGACGTGCTAAAACTGGTTGCGGACCGAGAAGTGCCTGGTCTGAGCCAACTGTGGGTCAAATGATCAGATGTCTCCTAATCAGGTACTCCTGAGTGACCTGGCACCCAGAGTAAAACAACCTCGTTATGTTCACCATCATATTTTAGTCGAGACTTGCATTGCCGAACTACATAGTTTGGAAATACTTAAATAGAGGGCTGTCCAATGCCTTAAGTGCAGCTTGGTTGTCACTGCAGTCAAGTAATTTTTAAGCCAAAAACACAGCCGACTTCAATTCTCATATAAAAGTTTAGAAGCACCGTTAATTTCTTCATGATCCAATGATCGGATCTAAACCCAATTAGTATGGGACCTCCCCTGAGGCACCAGAAAAAGAATTATCGAAATCGGTTAATCGAAAGAATGTCACTCACACGCTATGTACTCCTGAGTAACTTTCTTTTCTGTTAATATTTCATACAAAAAATCCTTGCGCTTTTTCATTTTACCATTCATTTATTTCTTATTTATCCATCGATTTTCTTCACTGGTATCTCCATTTTTTTTGCAAAGGAACGGTCATTAACACAAAATAAAAAAATTACAAAAACTCGTTGTTTTTTATTTTTCCCCTGTTAAAGTTTGAACTTGTTTCAATTTTTTCACAAAAAAAGAAAAAAAAAATCTGGAGTGATTTACTAATATGTTAGGCCTATCGAAAGTGGTGTATATACGGTTTATGGAAAATTTAATTGGATTTCATTTGCCGTACTTCGCATTACGATTGCTAGATTGGTTTCGTAAGATATACGTGATTAAGTGGAAATATGCATAGAATAAAAAAATAACCCAACTTTCGGAATCAGCGGGCGATTCTACGTAGGAATTGCATAGTGGCATCCATTGATCATTTTTGCTGTAAACCAGTTTATTTAAAAATAAAATGTTTGCTTCTGTTGTTTTTTGTGGCTCTTTGTAGCATTTAGAATTTACATGTGGCTCTTTGCGGCCTCGGCCTTGCCACCCCTGCTTTATATTATCCTAAGGCAGAGGTTCCCAAAAGCTCGTCAAACAAATGTGAAGATTAGATCTAACGATGTAAATTTGCATCGCGGGTGAGTTCCAAAACTCTGAGTGGTAAAAATAAAAATAAAATATTTTATTGTGTTCTATTTATAAAAATAATGTGATTGCACACTTGCAAGTTTTAAAAAAACAAAGCTCGTAAAGCCATCGAAGTACTCTCTCGCTTTGAGGAGTTATATTTTTTAAGATCACTCCGAGCGGTAGCGCACTCAGGAAAAAGCATTTCCTTGAAACAAGAAACCGGTTTCCTTTTTTTAGAGTTACTGTTTTTTTCCTTAATATTACGAAAAATTTAATAAATTTGAGAAGATTTCACTTAATTCAGGGGCACGCTAACCATAGTGCGTCATTAATTTGAGGAAATAAATTTTCTCCACCCCGACCTTTTAAGCCGATTACACAAATAAAGTATTTTTGTTATATGCCCAAATTGAGTTCGTTTCTTATTTAAACCAACAACGCACTTGCGAAGAGGTTTTCTGTACGGAGCCACAAGGAAGCTGCGCGCACAATATTGTTTTGGGCAGCACTTCCTTCTCACAAATGAGCTACAGCCTACGCTCATCGAGCAACTCCAGTGTTTCATTGGCGTCCGACGTGGAGCCACAACCAGCGATACTCACGAGTGTTTTCACACCAATTATAGCACTTCTATTTTCAATAAAGTTAAATGTTAAATTTTCCGTAAAGTCATATTGTCATTAACGGGTATTACAGCAGTTCTCAATACATTGATTCCATTAAATACTATTTGAAAATTCAAAACCTTTTTAGATGCGCTATTCCATTCTTGTGTGCCTAAAATATTAAATTTTTTTATTTTTTAAATTCATAAAAAATCCAAAACGGAAAAAAGGCAAGTCGTATTACTTTCACGCAAAGTCACATAACCTTTAAGCAAAATGAGACATAGATCATGAAAATCGATGGACGCGTTTCGCTTTTATTCACAATTAAATGAAGGTATCTCATTTTGACAAGAATGGCTGCATTCCAAAACGTCAAAATACAAAGATACTGATGCTTTTACTTCTAAACCTCAGTAGATTGTAATTCCAAATGTGCGCAACCATGGTTAGATGCTAGTTTTCAACTAGGCTGCACAAATTAGACTTTTTCTCCAAGTGCTATTTAGGAATAAAAGACACTGATGCTTTGTATTTTGACGTTTTGGAATTCACCCAATATTTCCCCTATATGATAGTTACTAACTTCAAATCGATATATCTCGATTCCTAGACGTGACCCAGCGAAACGCCGGGCCACGTATAACTTGTTTTTGACCGATATAACATTTCCCGTTGGTTTCATCCCATCCCGATTTTGACTGTCGCATAGTGTTATTATTATTATAAATGATTAATTACCATTATTTCTTATTATTTCGTTATTTATTATTATAAATTAATAATTAGCGATCACCATTAAAAATAATCAAAAAATAATCGTATTTTTAGCCAATTGGAAGAAAAAAATCAGAAATAATCAAAAAAGCTAATGGGATTAGTTTTACAATAAAATTATTATTTTTTGATTGGTTTTGATTATTTTGATTATTTATAATTATGTAAATCTATAGATAATTGCTCAGTCATACGACTTGGTTAGGGTGATCTGGCGTAGCTACAGAATTTAGTTATATATCAAATTAAAGTGCAAGCTCCATAGGTTATCCAAAAATTATCAGATTTCCAATCGGGGAAGTAGGTGAAAATATATAGGCGTTTAAACATTTTCTTGACTCATTCTCTACGCTTCTATATAGCCCTTGGACCAAGCTTGGACGGATATTGTGAAAAGTTGGAACATACCTGAAAAATTACTGTTACTGTTTTATTCAAATACTGAAGTGTATTCAATAGCATGTTTTATTTTTTACTTAAGTTTAAATACTTAGGGCCGTTTTCTAATGTAAGCAGTAAAGTTGCCTTTACTAACAGGGCAGATAAATTATTAAAAATAAATTGGTAAAAATAAATTTGTTATTCCGAGGGTGAAACTTCACTACATTCGTCATAAAATTTCAAAGGTTGGCAATGCAACATAAGCAAATATAGAGCAAGAGCAACTGTTGGCAATAACCAAAACCTTGGTTGAAATATCTAATATATCTGGCTTATGAACCAAAACCGAACCAAAATTTAAAGTTGGGTACAAATTTTAAAGGTTGCATCGGGTGAGCAACAGTTTATCGATTCGATAAATTAATGCGCTGATGAGAAAACGAAAACTCGTATATCGAGACGATAAAGTGGCCGCTAAACTAAAGGTTAGATGATAAAACGGCCCTTAATATCTGCAAGTATTTCTTTAATGCAGTCACCCGAATTTCGGGGGGTTATTACTAGTTATTATAAATAAAACATATTGCTCAGACGGAAAGAAATGTTTTGTGGACAAAAATATGTATGTAGCTGTGAAATACGGTGTTACGTTGTTCTTTCAAATGACCATAGATAACAGGGATGTTGCGAATATTTGCATTCGCGTTCGGTATGCGTGTGATTCGCATTATTTTACATATTCGCATTCGACATTCGCATTCGCATGAAATGATACGAATGTTTTGCGAATGCGAATGTCTACATGGGCAGAGAATCCACTCTAATAAGGTTGAAATGGCTCTAAGTCTGTCTAACCGGCGCGGACAATAACCGGCTTTTAGCTTCAGGCGCTAAACGGTTAAGTAGTATACCAAGCAGCAGTGATGGGCCTTCAACAAGTTTTGCTAAAAGTCTTACAAGCAACCTAGAAATAATTTTAGATTCCTCCAGCGAAAGCGAAGGCTCGGATGTAGAAACTGGAGACATTAAAAATGTGAAATTAAAGCTGAATTGAAGGCCTACCTGAAAGAAAAACGAGCTCATCTCGGTGAAAATCCTCTCGATTGGTGGAACACTAAACTAAAATACGATAAATTGACAAATATGGCCCACGAATATATGAGCGCTCCACCCGCCAGCGTTCCAAGTAAGCAATTGTTCAGTGCAGCCGGCCTTATTTACATACGAGCTTCTAAGAAATCGATTCACGGGAGAAAAGGCAGCAAAATTACTTTTTTTTTAAATATAATATGCCCCTTTTGAACTTTGACTACTAGATTAACACATTGTGTAGGTTAACCACTCGTTCAATGTTCTAATAATTTACAAAATTTTTAAGCAATAAAAACGATAATTTAAGTTTATTATAGCGTTTTTAATGTTATTCCTTACATTCGCATTCGCATTCGCACATTCGCATTATCATTCGCGAATGTGAAAAATATGACATTCGAAACATCCCTAATAGATAAGTAGCCAGCAAAGTGTAAGCAGTTGTAAGAAATAAGCAATACTCTAGCGACGCTGCTTGCAGCGTTTTTTTACAGGATCTATAAGCCTTATAATAAGGTCACATGGATTAGTAGCCTTATTTTATATGACCTATAAGACTTAGGCATAAGGGTGTCTCTCAGAGAGAGAGAGCAAATCTTGCGAACTGACGACATCAACACAGCGAAATATGGTGGATGCTTTCCATTTCCATACAACCGGTCAGGTACGAGCATAAAAAGCGGGAAAATGTGATTTTGTATTTCGAAACTGTATGGTGGAAAGTGTGTTCTAATATTTATTTGATACACAAAAAATGATCACGGCTGTACTTTTTGCTGATATATTACATACATATGTTCCATTTAGTTAAACAATATAAGAATATTGTAGTATGTACCACAAAAACGTATATTTTCTATAAAAAATCATAACTCAGAAAAAAAAATCTTCGCTATTAGAGATTTGGGTTGATTGTAGTTCAAAGTGTCTCTTTCCCGGTAAAAAAGTGTGAGAGAAAAAAAAATACACTTTTTGAGAAATTAAATTAAAAAAAAAAAAAATTGCACTTTGTGTTTATTGTTAAATAAAAATGTTTAAATAATGAAAATCAATGCTCGTACCTGACCGGTTGTCTGGAATTGGAAAGCATCGGTGTTGATTCAAACTCAACATTTGAAAGCACATTTACTTGTATGGCTGTAGCTGAGTGTGCAAAGATGCTTGATACAATTGGTTGCTATCAAGACTGTACGGGTTTAGTCCCCATCAGACGGAACATGAAATTTAAGATGTTTTTTATTCTTACTTATGAAAAAGCTTTCGTGAAGTGTAACGTGAAGCAAACGTGTTTATTTCATATGATCTATAAGCCTTATTATAAGGAAATTATACTCAATGTAGGGCCTTATTTTAAGGGCTTATGTAAGCCTAATTTTATAAGGCCTATAAAACTAGGCATAAGGGTGTTTCTCAGAGAAAGAGAGAAAACCTTATGACCTGATGACATCAACACGGCAAAATCAGGTTTGGAATAATACATGTTTCATACATCTGACTTTCCTTACAGATTTCAGGCATTAAATTATAAACCTTATGATCATATAAAGCAGTGATTCCCAAAGTGGTCCAGGTGGACCCCCAGGGGTCCATGGGAGACTCGACGAGGGTCCACGGTGACGTGAAAAAAATATGGGAGTCCATGAGTTGTAAATGGGGGTCCGCGAAAATTTATCTGGTTTCGATGTAAAGAACCAAAATGGCTTTATAGCCTCTTTTTTACCTTAAATTGGTTTGAGTGGTGTATAGTGCTCTTGACGCACTGCTGCACTTACGTGGGGAAGCCTTAAAGGCCACCTGCATACTAAAAAGAACCGGATGCTGGTATGACAATGACTGGGGCGCGGCGAAAATTGTTCACGGCAGAGATTTAAGCACTTGTGTCTCTTCAATGCTACAGGATAGTACGCCACCATTACCTTTGTTGAAGAGATTCTATAATGTTGAGTTCACTGAGACTGAATGCTGGTTTGATTCCATCGCTGAGACCAGACTCACAACATTGTCAAATCTTCACCGGTGGCTCCAAAACTGACTCTGGGTCATGATCTGAGGTCTTTTCCGAAGTTAATGGAGATAACCTTCACTTTTCTGTAGGGGAATATGCTTCGGTCTTCCAGGCTGAGGTAATTGCAATACTCAAAGCCATGGACTACGTGGTGGAACATAGGTGGAGAGGAAGGAGTTTACGTGATTGCAGTTACAACCAAGCTGCACTTAAGGCATTTGACAGCCCTCTATTTAAGTATTTCCAAACTATGTAGTTCGGCAATGCAAGTCTCGACTAAAATATGATGGTAAACATAACGAGGTTGTTTTACTCTGGGTGCCAGGTCACTCAGGAGTACCTGATTAGGAGACATCTGATCATTTGGCCAGAGTTGGCTTAAACCAGGCACTCGTCGGTCCGCAACCAGTTTTAGCACTCCCACCTGCGGCAATCGAAGCCACCATCAGGAACTGGGCGAATACTTCGCTCAGCAAAGACTGAGAGGCATCGAGAGGATACAGGTGGGCCAAACTCATGTTGCCTTCAATCTCACAAGGTCTATCTAATTTTTTGCTCTCACTGAGCAGACGACTCTGCAGAGAACTTGGTGGACTGCTGACTGGTCACTTCACGTGGCACAAACACCTGACTGTGATAGGCGTAAATGACAAGTCCATTTGCCCATCTTGCCTTGAAGAAGATGAGACGGTGGAACACTTTTTATGCTTCTTGCTTGCTTGGTTATTTGTCATCGATTTTTAAACACGTTCTTTTCTCTATTGTCAGTTTCTGAATTAAAAGTTTTGCGGGAAAAGCTTAGCCGTTTTGATGTTTTAAGTTTTGTGTTTTAAAAATGTGATAAATATTTTTCGCCTCACTTTAAAACTCGGAGCGATAAAAATAAAAATGATGCCATTAATACAAATAAACTATTTTACATATACTCCACGTGTAAAGTCATGAGTGAGCCGGACATTTGATGAGTTTATGGTGAAGATAATGTAAATAACGCTAGCGCCCGCAGTGCTCTTATAAAATATAACTCCTCCGAGCGAGAGAGTATTTTGATGTATTTACGAGCTCTATTTTTTAAAACCTACAAGTGTGTAATGACATATTTTTATAAATAGAACACAAGAAATTATTTTACTTTTATTTTGGCCACTCTGAGTTTAGTTTTTCAATTCACCCGCGATGCAAATTTACATTGTTAGATCTAATTTTCACATTTAATTTTTTTACGAGCTTTGGGAATATTTAGAAATGTATC
>NW_016167205.1:0-977 GCF_001687245.7 Rhagoletis zephyria | reverse complement strand
ACACCTAATTCCTAGCTAATTTTTATTGATTTTTGGCGACTTGGGTCAGCTAGGTTTATGGACGTCTTTGGAACCATGTTTTTAACCGGCGAAGGGTAACTTCTTTCTGAAGTAGCGTTACTAGCTAGAAGTGTAGTCAGAGTGCTGAGAAGTTTGTTAAAATCAACGGAAAAGCATATTCGTCGTCCCATTTACCAAGAACTTCTGCTGCTGATTTTAGGTATGGCTTTTCGCTTACCTCACTTGTTCATCGTTCTAACCACACTTTATACTGATAGCGTATTTTTGTAGCGTATTATATTCCCTAATTTTATATGTNGTTAAATTGCAAACTCAATGTTGGGCTTTCCGTTTGGAAATCTTTGTATTATACGTCCAGTCTCAATTTCAATATCTAAGGGCCAGTTTCAGTGGCAGTTTTAACTTAGATTACGTAAACTGAGTTTAAAATGATTTGCTGACTGACATTTGATTGGCTAATCTTAGTTTATAGCAGCCAGCTCGGGCGTTTAAACTAAGTTTAAACCACGACCGTGCGCTGAAAATCTGGCCCTAAGTGTACGTGTAAAAATGCTAGACCTATCAGTCTTTTTTCATTCAAGGTACTTTGGAACCATGTTTTTAACCGGCGAAGGGTAACTTCTTTCTGAAGTAGCGTTACTAGCTAGAAGTGTAGTCAGAGTGCGGAGAAGTTTGTTAAAATCAACGGAAAAGCATATTCGTCGTCCCATTTACCAAGAACTTCTGCTGCTGATTTTAGGTATGGCTTTTCGCTTACCTCACTTGTTCATCGTTCTAACCACACTTTATACTGATAGCGTATTTTTGTAGCGTATTATATTCCCTAATTTTATATGTATGGAAGTAATAGATCAACTCAAAAATGTATATTTCGGCAATCTTTCTCGGATAATAATCTTCGTTCCTAGATGCACGATAATTAGCCCGAAAATTTCATATATCCGCTCTCCGAAGAA
>NW_016167203.1:19203-22076 GCF_001687245.7 Rhagoletis zephyria | reverse complement strand
GTTTATCAGGGAGCTCACCCCCCACCTACCTTCCCCTAAAGTTTGGCAGTTACTTCTGGGACACCGTGTATAAANAATCCAGAAATAGTCCTAATTTTATGATGGTTCCTTAATATATTTTAACTACATTGCATTTGAGTATAGAGAGGCAACTATCTGGAAGTATTTTACATAAAAAATTTACTAAGTAATGCCCGGTTTGTAGTTGCAGTTAAAGAAAACACATGAAAAGGTAAGATTTTTTTTAAATTCGAAAAAATGTAAATATTTCAAAAACGGTGACACTTTTACCTGAACATTTTTGTTTATCAGGGAGCTCACCCCCCACCTACCTTCCCCTAAAGTTTGGCAGTTACTTCTGGGACACCGTGTATAAACTACAACCCTTATTAATTTGGTTAAACTAGAATATTTTAATATTACCTCATCTAAGGAATGTGATCTTTTTGATGTTGTGACATACACTTCTACTTCTTCTTTTTTGGCGCTGTAACCGCCTAAGCGATTTTGCCAATTTTGGTAGCAAAGCACGCCAGTCAGTTCTCTTCTGTGCCAACTGACGCCAATTGAAAACGCCAAGTGAAGCCAAGTCCTTCTCCACGTGATCTTTCCATCGCAGTGGGGGCCTCCCTCTTCCTCTGCTACCACTAGCGGGTTCCGAGTTGAATACTTTCAGAGCTGGAGCGTCGGTGTCCATTCGAACGACATGGCCAAGCCAGCGGAGCCGCTGTATTTTCATTTATTTCATTTATTTATATGTTTATTTTATGCAAGTGAGACTAGTGTCTCTTACAGCACATCGTCTTATGGTAAACTATGGTGTTAAAAAAGAGAAAATAATAATAATAAAAAATTATATATAATATTATTTTAAAATTAGAATTAGTTATAAAAGGCATAGAGAGAAGTTAGAAGAAGATAGTCTAGAGGGAAGGGAATGAAGAGGGAGAGGGTTTCCAGAGGGAAGTCAAGAGAAGTAAGTTTGTATTGTATTCTTGAAGCATCTAGCATCTTTTGTCGTTCTTATAGCGGGTGGAAGGGAGTTCCATAATTGTGCACCATGGACAAAGAACATGCGAGAAGTAACAATATATGTAGTCTTAGGTATTATAATATTTAGCACACGCTCGCTTTGCCCAAATTTTAGGTTTTTAAATAAGTATTCTGGTTTTACAGTACAAAGCACCTTGTGTAAAAAAACAAGATTTCTTATCTTAAGAAAGTTATCCAGGGTGTTGTCAAGTATTTGCTTAGAACGAGCTGAAATATGGTCATATTTTCATTTTGAGTAAATAAAACGAACTGTAGTATTTACAGCTTTTTGTATTTTTAGGTTTGATGCATTGTCAAGCTTAGAGTATACAACTTCAATGTATAGGATTTGAGGAACTATTAGTGTCTTAGCTAGTCGGAGTTTTACATCATTTGGTAATAAATATGCAATATAATTTCCTTAATACGTTATATATTTTATAAATCGAGTAGTTTATATAGCTCATCCTTGAATTCACTTTGAAACCAAGGTTAGTCACAACCTGCTCTATCTGTACTTCAACACCATCAATTTTAACAGGGGATAAACAACTTAGATTGTATTCATTGTTAGATAGGGATATTGCCTTTGTTTTGCCAGAGTTCAGTTTCAAGTTATTTGCTTGTGCACAACTAGATATACGAGAGAGGTCTTCATTTATCCTACAGACTAGGTCTTCTGACAATCCAATGGGGCGCGATAAGTATAGGGCTATTCGTTATCCGGTGCAAAAGGCCTAGCATCATTGCATTGCAAATTTGTATTGCAAATTATTTGCAATACACAAACAAAATACACGCATTTGCATTTGTCATGGCTTGGCAAGTTTGCAATACCGAAAATCCATAGCATAAAAATGCTATGCATTGCATTCATAAACATAACCAAAGCTGATGCACAAAAATTGTTTTGCAAAAGCTTTACCATGACAGTTTAATAAGGGTCGCTCACGATCCATGGCATATTTCTGCAATTGCATAAATTTGTCAGCTCTTATGCACCGAATCGAGAATAGCCCTTATATTTGGGTATCATATTTATGTATATAAATGAATTGATACATTGCGGCAGCAATTAACGATGTCGTTTATAAATATAGAAAACAGCAATGGACCCAATATTGACCCCTGAGGTACCCCGGAAGTAACGCGCCTTAAACTGGAAACCTTTTCCCCACACTGGACTTGTTGCTGACGATCAGACAGATAACTCTTCATGAGTTTTACTGCAAAAGTGTTGAAACCAAACATCTTTTCCAACTTTTCCAACTTTAACAGCAATAGTTCATGGTCAACTGTATCAAACGCCTTGCTAAAATCCAGTAGCACCATTAAAGTTAAGTGGTTTTGGTCATACGCCGGACGCTTATCTTCAAATATTTTTAACATGGCTGTGGCGCAACTGTGACATGCTCTGAAACCAGATTGATTTTCAGTTAATAATTTGTTTTCATTTAGGAAGGTGACTAATTGACTCTCCATATACTTTTCAAATACCTTATATAATACAGGAAGGATGCTTATTGGTCGATAATGCTGTGGCGATGCAGAGTAAATTACTTTCGGCACTGGTATGATGTTTAAAATTTTCCAGCCTCTAGGAAACTGAAAGGAGGTAATTGAGAAGTTAATGATATGTGTGAGGGGAGATTGCCTACTCAGTCCAAAGTAGCACTTGTTGGCCAGAGTAATTCTGCATGGGATTTCAATGCTGACATTATTATCGGTGTTAATGCTGGTTCCCAAGTAAACGAAATTCTCTACTTTCTCGAAATTGTAACTGTCAACAGTGACGTGGGTGCCAAAGTGCGAATGTGCTGACTGTTTGTTTGATGACAGGA